>NC_069500.1:1263622779-1263922779 GCF_027579735.1 Bombina bombina | reverse complement strand
ATTCTACTTAGTGTTATGAACATAGCACATTTTGGACAGATATCCATCTAATAAAGCCTCACCAAACTGAGATGCCCTCCCTATTGGTTGAAAATATATATAGCAGTCTGAGAATATACACTAATCTACTATTCTGTATTTATGAGAGGAACCCAAACATAAAGGGACAGCAGATCATAAACAGCAAAGTTAGTGACAAGGGTACCACCATGGCAAATCATATTTGACTAAGGACAAGTTGGGTATATAATGCTGTGTAGCTGGAATCCTGTGATAAAGGAATCTAACACACTGTACCTGTAGTGAGGGCAGACTGTGTTGCAGGATAAAGAGTTACAGGCAAGAGTATAGATACCCATTAAATACCCCTAAGGTATGACTCCAACTGCCCCTGCTATAGGCCAATGTCATCTAGGCAAAACCAAAGCCAAAATATTATTACCATGGGATGTTTGAGGAGGCTAAATGAAGTAAAGGAGATAAGATAATATAAAATAAAATAAGACAGGATGACATGGCCATATACTGGTCATGTCCAAATTATCCCTGATTATGTGGATGCTCTTCCCATTATAAAAATAAATGTAGTGTGTGAACCCAAATGTATAGGCAGAATCTGCAGATGGATAGATGACTTTCAATTGTACTGTATCATAAGTCTCTCATTTCTAGGAGTCCATAATGGAGA
The DNA here is from genome assembly GCF_027579735.1 of Bombina bombina. Classification (NCBI taxonomy): domain Eukaryota; kingdom Metazoa; phylum Chordata; class Amphibia; order Anura; family Bombinatoridae; genus Bombina; species Bombina bombina. The sequence goes on along the minus strand of NC_069500.1, from coordinate 1,263,922,091 downwards.
AGTGTTTTATGCTCTTAGTTGGTCCTGTACGACTCATCTGTGGGTCCACTATTTTCTTGCTGGTGATTTCTTACAGTCAGCAATGCCAACTGACATTCATGCCTTTTGACCAAAGTGTATTCAATTTGAACATCCATTTGGACTCAATTTGGAGGAGTTCCCAGTGTCTGTCTCCTCCTCTTGGTAGTGCAGGCACGTGATCAATTAATTTGAAGCGTAAGTCCTGTACCGTGTGTCCACTAATGACAAAATGATGTGCCACTGGTTGATCACTTTTTTAATTTTTTATTGCCATTCTGATGGAGGACCTGTGGTTCGCCATGCAGGTGCGGACATTGTCTGCCATTTTTCCTATGTAAAATAGGCAACAGGGACAATTGATCATGTAAACTACAAAGGGCATAATACATGTGAGGTAATGTTTGATATATAATTTTTGGTTAGTATACGGATGGTGGAATGTGGATCCAGGGTTCATAGCATGGCATGTCGTACAACCTATGCACGAAAAGCATCCCATCTTGGAGCTTGTCAGCTATGTAGTTTTTGCATAGCAATGTGTGGGATCGGTAATAACCAATTGGTCCCTCAGATTCCGGTTCCTCTTAAAACCCACCTTCGGGCTTTCCCCACTCAAGAGTAGTGTGTGGTCGCTCTGGATGATGTGCCAATGTTCTTTTATACTGTGTCCAATATTCTTAGTATCCGGACAGTATTTTGTGACATATGTCATATGATTGTTGGGTTCCTTCATCCCCTCTGTCTTAGGATTCTCCAGACCCACAGATGAGTGATACAGGACCAACTAAGAACATAGAATACTTCTTGATTATGGACTCCTAGAAATGAGAGCCTTACGGTCCAGTACAAATGAGAGTCTTCTATCCATCTGCAGTTTCCGCCTATACATTTGAGTCCACACACTACATTTATATTTATAATAGGAAGGGCATCCACATAATCAGGGATAATTTGGACATGACCAGTATATGGCCATGTTATCCTGTCTTATTTTATTTTTTATTACCTTGTCCCCTTTACCTCATTTAGCCTCCTCAAACATCCCATGGCAATAATATTTTGGTTTTGGGTTTGCCTAGATGACATTGGCCTATAGCGGGGGGCCGTTGGAGTCATACCTTAGGGGTATTTAATGGGTATCTATACTCTTGCCAGTAATTCTCTATCCTGCAACACAATCTGCCCTCACTACATCTACAGTGTGTTAGATTCCTTTATCACAGATTTCTAGCTACATAGCATTATATACCCGCCTTGTCCTTAGTCAAATATGATGTATCATGGTGGTACCCTTGTCACTAACTCTGCTGTTTATGATCTGCTGTCCTTTTATGTTTGGGTTCCTCTCATACATACAGAATAGTAGATTAGTGTATATTCTCAGACTGATATATATTTTCAACCAATAGGGAAGGCATCACAGTTTGGTGAGGCTTTATTAGATGGATATCTGTCCAAAATGAGCTATGCTCATAAGCTCAAAACACTAAGTAGAATACTCATTGTGTGTGACTTAGTTTGGAACAGGAAGAATTGGTAATCACTGATGAAAATTTGACACATTAGAAAAATTTAAAAATGTAGCACATTATGTGGGTTACTCTCACAGCGCTCTCTAGTGTTATTTTGTTTTGTTGCAGAAAGAAAACATGCTATGCTCTGTTTGAGCCCATGGAGGTGCTGGGTCATTTCTGTGACTACTCTCGAGGTCACGTTGGCTGGTACCTATGGCAACGGCGTGCAACATTCTGGGTAGTTCCTCTGCAGTGACGTCAAAGGCTGGAGACACCGGACGTGCAATCCTGGCAATGTTACATGCTGATGCCATGGGATATTTAGGAGTCAGAAGCCACAATATGGTAAGTAAGTAAAAAGCTGCTGATACCCCCACATAGTATATGTATAAGATAGGGGGCTGGCTATGAATTCTAAGACGTTTTCTGGCACTATTCTCATGCCATTTTGTATTGATCCTTTAACCCCTTAGAAAGGGGACTATGAAGCTGCATAACCTGCTTACAATCACACAAGTATTAACACAGCTCATCAATACAGTTTGTTAACACACTGAGATCAGTTTATACGCTTTTTTATTTTGGTACAATATGTGATATAATACACAGATTACCAATGAACTGATATGGTGAAAGAATGTTGTGTCTTTTGCACTTGCACTGCTATGATGTGTATGCACAGATGTTATTGTTCTTTAAAGGATTGCCATGACTACGGTTTTAGTACAATTCCTCTCACTGGGGAGGGGCTAATACTGTTTAAATTGCAACTTGTGATTTGTGTTTGCTTGTCTGAGGAAGGGGAGTGTGTCCCCGAAACGTCGCACTTGATAAAGATCAGAGAGTGCATTCCTATGTTTTATATATATATATATATATATATATATATATATATATATATATATATATATATATATAGATACATATATTTATAAATATATATAATGATATCTATGCAGACTGCTCAGATTATGCAATTTTATAGATACCTGTCACCTAGATTATGAGTTTTGCATTAGAGGCTATGCAGTGCTAACGAGCAGTTTATGCTCACTGCTCACTTACAGACAGTGCTGGTATTACGGGTTTTTACAAACCTGGCGTTAACCGCAAAAAAGTGATTGTAGAGCAAAATTTTGCTCCACATCTCAACTCAATACCAGCGCTGCTTACGTTAGCGGTGAGCTGGCTGAACGTGCTTGTGCATGATTTCCCCATAGGAATCAACGGGGAGAGCCGGCTAAAAAAAACGTAACACCTGCAAAAAAGCAGCATTTAGCTCCTAACGCAGCCCCTTTGATTCCTATAGGGAAAATACATTTATGTCTACACCTAACACCCTAACATGAACCCCTAGTCTAAACAACCCTAATCTTACACTTATTAACCCCTAATCTGCCACCCCCGACATCGCCGACACCTACATTATATTGATTAACCCTTAATCTGCCTCTCTGGACACCGCCGCCACCTACATTATACTTATGAACCCCTAATCTGCTGCCCCCAACATCGCCGACACCTACATTATATTTATTAACCCCTAATCTGCCTTCCCCAATGTCGCTGCAACCTACCTACACATATTAACCACTAATCTGCCGCCCCCAACGTCGCCGCCACTATATTAAAGTTATTAACCCCTAAATCTAAGTCTAACCCTAACACCCCCTAACTTAAATATAATTTAAATAAATCTAAATAAAAGTACTATTATTAGCTAAATAATTCCTATTTAAAACTAAATACTTACCTGTAAAATAAACCCTAAGCTAGCTACAATATAACTAATAGTTACATTGTAGCTATCATACGGCTAGATTTAGAGTTTGGCGGTAGCCGTCAAAACCAGCGTTAGAGGCTCATAACGCTGGTTTTGGGCTACCGCTGGTATTTAGAGTCAGTCAGGAAAGGGTCTAACGCTCACTTTGCAGCCGCGACTTTTCCATACCGCAGATCCCCCTACGCCATTTGCGTATCCTATCTTTTCAATGGGATCTTTCTAACGCTGGTATTTAGAGTCTTGGCTGAAGTGAGCGTTTGAAATCTAACGACAAAACTCCAGCCGCAGAAAAAAGTCAGGAGTTAAGAGCTTTCTGGGCTAACGCCAGTTCATAAAGCTCTTAACTACTGTGCTCTAAAGTACACTAACACCCATAAACTACCTATGTACCCCTAAACCGAGGCCCCCCACATCGCCGCCACTCTATTAAAATTTTTTAACCCCTAATCTGCCGACCGCACACCGCAGCCACCTATGTTATCCCTATGTACCCCTAATCTGCTGCCCCTAATACCGCCGACACCTACATAATATTTATTAACCCCTAATCTGCTGCCCCCAACGTCGCCGACACCTACCTACAATTATTAACTCCTAATCTGCCGACCGCACACCGCCGCAACCTACGTTATCCCTATGTACCCCTAATCTGCTGCCCCTAACACCGCCGACCCCTATATTATATTTATTAACCCCTAATCTGCCGCCCCCAATGTCGCCTCCACCTACCTACAATAATTAACCCCTAATCTGCCGACCGGATCTCACCGCTACTCTAATAAATGTATTAACCCCTAAAGCTAAGTCTAACCCTAACACTAACACCCCCTTAAGTTAAATATAATTTAAATCTAACGAAATAAATTAACTTATTAAATAAATTATTCCTATTTAAAGCTAAATACTTACCTGTAAAATAAACCCTAATATAGCTACAATATAAATTATAATTATATTGTAGCTATTTTAGGATTTATATTTATTTTACAGGCAACTTTGTATTTATTTTAACCAGGTACAATAGCTATTAAATAGTCAATAACTATTTAATAGCTACCTAGTTAAAATAATTACAAAATTACCTGGAAAATAAATCCTAACCTAAGTTAAAATTAAACCTAACACTACACTAGCAATAAATTAATTAAATAAAATACCTACAATTATCTACAATTAAACCTAACACTACACTATCAATAAATTAATTAAATAAAATACCTACAATTAAATACAATTAAATAAACTAACTAAAGTACAAAAAATAAAAAAGAACTAAGTTACAAAAAATAAAAAAATATTTACAAACATTAGAAAAATATTTACAAACATTAGAAAAATATTACAACAATTTTAAACTAATTACACCTACTCTAAGCCCCCTAATGAAATAACAAAGACCCCCAAAATAAAAAAAATGCCCTACCCTATTCTAAAATTAAAATAGAAAAGCTCTTTTACCTTACCAGCCCTTAAAAGGGCCATTTGCGGGGCATGCCCCAAAGAATTCAGCTCTTTTGCCTGGTAAAAAAACATACAATACCCCCCCAACATTACAACCCACCACCCACATACCCCTAATCTAACCCAAACCCCCCTTAAATAAACCTAACACTAAGCCCCTGAAGATCTTCCTACCTTATCTTCACCACACCGGGTATCAGCGATCCGTCCAGGCTCCGATGTCTTGATCCAAGCCCAAACGGCGGGCTGAAGACATCCATCCTCCGGCTGAAGTCTTGATCCAAGCGGGCAGAAGAGGACATCTGGACCGGCAAACATCTTCATCCAAGCCGCATCTTCTATGTTCTTCCATCCGATGACGACTGGCTGATCTTCAAGACCTCCAGCGCGGATCCATCCATCTTCACCGACGACTTCCCGACGAATGACGGTTCCTTTAAGGGACGTCATCCAAGATGGTGTCCCTCGAATTCCGATTGGCTGATAGGATTCTATCAGCCAATCGGAATTAAGGTAGGAAAATTCTGATTGGCTGATGGAATCAGCCAATCAGATTCAAGTTCAATCCGATTGGCTGATCCAATCAGCCAATCAGATTGAGATCGCATTCTATTGGCTGTTCCGATCAGCCAATAGAATTGGGAAGTCGTCGGTGAAGATGGATGTTCCGCGTCGGCGGGATGAACTACATGGATCCGGAAGAAAGAAGATTGAAGATGCTGCTTGATAGAAGACTTCAGTCGGATCATGGACCTCTTCAGCTCCCGCTTGGATGAAGACTTCAGCCGCATCATGGACATCTTCAGCCCCCCGCTTGGGCTTGGATCAAGACATCGGAGGCTCTTCTGGATCGATCGGTGAACCCGGCGTGGTGAAGACAAGGTAGGGAGATCTTCAGGGGCTTAGTGTTAGGTTTATTTAAAGGGGGTTTGGGTTAGATTAGGGTTATGTGGGTGGTGGGTTGTAATGTTGGGGGGGTATTGTATGTTTTTTTTTACAGGCAAAAGAGGCTGAATTCTTTGGTGCATGCCCGGCAAAGGGGGCCTTTTTCAGGGCTGGTAAGTTTAAAAGAGCTTTTCTATTTTAATTTTAGATTGGGTAGGGCATTTTTTTTAATTTGGGGGTCTTTGTTATTTTATTAGGGGGCTTAGAGTAGGTGTAATTAGTTTAAAATTGTTGTAATATTTTTCTAATGTTTGTAAATATTCTTTATTTTTTGTACTTTAGTTAGTTTATTTCATTTGTATTTATTTGTAGGTATTGTAATTTAATTACTTTATTGATAGTGTAGTGTTAGGTTTATATTGTAGATAATTGTAGGTAGTTTATTTAATTTATTTATTGATAGTGTAAGTGTTAGTTTAATTGTAACTTAGGTTAGGATTTATTTTTCCAGGTAATTTTGTAATTATTTTAACTAGGTAGCTATTAATAGTTATTAACTATTTAATAGCTATTGTACCTGGTTAAAATAATTACAAAGTTGCCTGTAAACTAAATATTAATCCGAAAAATAGCTACAATATAATTATAATTTTATATATGTAGCTATATTAGGGTTTATTTACAGGTAAGTATTTAGCTTTAAATAGGAATCATTTATTTAATAAGAGTTAATTTATTTCATTAGATTTAAAATATATTTAACTAAGGGGGGTGTTAGGGTTATGTTAGACTTAGCTTTAGGGGTTAATACATTTATTAGAGTAGCGGTGAGATCCGGTCCGGGCAGATTAGGGGTTAATTATTGTATGTAGGTGGAGGCGACGATGGGGGTGGCGGCAGATTAGGGGTAATAAAATATAATATAGGGGTCGGCGGTGTTAGGGGCAGCAGATAGGGGTACATAGGGATAACGAAGGTAGCGGCGTTGTATCGAAGCGGCAGATTAGGGGATAAAAATATATATGCAGGGGGTCAGCGATAGCGGGGGTGGGCGGCAGACTAGGGGTTAATAAATATATTATAGGGGTCAGCGGTGTTAGGGGCAGCAGATTAGGGGTACATAGGGATAACGTAGGCAGATTAGGGGTTAATAATAATATGCAGGGGTCAGCGATAGCGGGGGTGGCAGATTAGGGGTTAATAAGTGTAAGGTTAGGGGTGTTTAGACTCGGGGTACATGTTAGGGTGTTAGGTGCAGACTTAGGAAGTGTTTCCCCATAGGAAACAATGGGGCTGCGTTAGGAGCTTAACGCTGCTTTTTTGCAGGTTTTTTTCAGCTCAAACTGCCCCATTGTTTTCTATGGGGGAATCGTGCACGAGCACGTTTTTGAAGCTGGCCGCGTCCGTAAGCAAAGCTGGTATCGAGAGTTGCAGTGGCGGTAAATATGCTCTACGCTCCCTTTTTTGGAGCCTAACGCAGCCATTCTGTGAACTCTAAATACCAGCGGTATTTAAAAGGTGCGGGGGAAAAAAGCATGCATAGCTAACGCACCCCTTTGGCCGCAGAACTCTAAATCTAGCCGTTAGGGTTTATTTATATTTTACAGGCAAGTTTGTATTTATTTTAACTAGGTAAAATAGTTATTAAATAGTTATTAACTATTTAATAACTACCTAGTTAAAATAAAGGCAAATTTACCTGTAAAATAAAACATAACCTAAGTTACAATTACACCTAACACTACACTATAATTAAATTAAATCAATAAATTAAATACAATTAAATACAATTAAATAAAATTATCTAAAGTACAAAAAAAACAAACACTAAATTACAGAAAATAATATACAAATTACAAGATTTTTAACTAATTAACTAATTACACCTAATCTAATCCCCCTAACCAAATAAAAAAGCCCCCCCAAAATAAAAAAGCCCTACCCCCCTACACTAAATTACAAATAGCCCTTAAAATGGCCTTTTGCGGGGCCACTGCCCCAAAGTAATCAGCTCTTTTACCTGTAAAAAAAAGTACAAATCCCCCCCCAACAATAAAACCCACCACCCACACAACCAACCCTACTCTAAAACCCAACACATACCCCCCTTAAAAAAACACTATAACACTAACCCCTTGAAGATCACCTTACCGGAGAAGTCTTCACCCAACTGGGCCAAAAGTCCTCAAACGAAGCCAGGAAGAAGTCCTTCATCCAAGCCAGCGAAGTGGTCCTCCGGACGGGCAGAAGTCTTTATCCAGAACCGGCGCGGAGCAGGTCCATCTTCAAGACATCCAGCACGGAGCATCCTCTTCCATCGAAGTCTTCTTACAAAATGATTGTTCCTTTAAGTGATGTCATCCAAGATGGCGTCCCTTCAATTCCGATTGGCTGATGGAATTCTATCAGCCAATCAGAATTAAGGTAGAAAAAATCCTATTTGGCTGATGCTTGGCATTCTATTGGCCTGATTGGAACAGCCAATAGGATTGAAGTTCAATCCTATTGGCTGATTGCATCAGCCAATAGGATTTTTTCTACCTTAATTCCAATTGGCTGATAGAATTCTATCAGCCAATTGGAATTGAAGGGACGCCATCTTGGATGACGTCACTTAAAGGAACCATCATTTAGTAAGAAGACTTCAGCAGCGTGGTCTTCAGCATAGGTACTAGTTACTTTCATCCGACCGAATGTTCCTGGAGCCCCAGATAGACGCGCCTCCGTTTCCGCCGCAAACAGTGGATTCCAATAGTACTTCCCGGGCGGCACAGGGTGAGGGTCCAAATCCAAAAGTCATACACCAAAACGAAAAAATTTAAATCCAATGGAATAGCCACGAAATACCAGCAAAAGTATAAGAAAGAAGTCCTTTATTGGGGTACGTACGTAAAAACAAATACCAGAGCCTAGTGCTCCATTAACAAGAGGTCAGGGTCACAGCTGAACAAACTGCAGACATGTTTCGCGTGGGTTACCACGCTTGATCACTGGCTGGTATGTGAGCTGTGTGTCTGGCCTCTATTTAAATGGGCCTCATTTAATTAAAAAACAATCAGGTTAACCCTTTCCTATGTATACAGCACTTTAAAGGTACACTACAATTATAATATAAAGTATAATAAGACCCTTACCGATGATTGGAAATATATACAAATTAGCCCTTATATTTTATAAATGCTTTTGAATATTTTTAAATACTTGTTAAATACTTTAGAGAGAACCCTGAGGACAATATGTCTACAAAGATAGTGTTATATATTTGTAGTATGTGTATGTTGTGTCAGGTTTAGATTTTTCTTAAATAAATAAATTAACATCACTTTCTTTATTAATGCCTTTGGGGTGGTCTGGTAATTAATAGGAAGCTCCATTTGGCTTTATTATAGCTCAGTTTGTAGTCTCTGTCCCCTCCACGTCTGTGCTTGGGGACATAGTCAATTGCCTGAATGGACACTATTGAGGCATTACCCTGATGCATAGATTTAAAATGTTTTGAGACTGGGGTGTAATGTATCTGGGTCCTCAATGTCCCTCACATGTTCTAATGCCCTATCCTTTAACAAACGTTTGGTTCTACCCACATACTGAATCTGACACCCCCTACAGGTCAAAAGGTAATATGACATGAGTGGACTTACAATTTAGTTGAAATCTAATGTCATATTCACATCCTGTGATGGTCGATTTAAATTTTGAGCTCTCTTTAACATAATTATAAGTTTTGCACCGTTGTGCTTTACATTTAAAAAAACCCAAGTCTGTGTGGAAGCCAAGTTCTAGTGTTTAAGTTAGCCCCCTCTGATCTACCTATAAAATTTCTAATTGTTTTGCCTTTTCTGGCTACAAATTTACAACCTTCACTTGCACTTTTTCAAGACCTGAATCTACAGCCAGAATTGACAAACTTTGTTTTATCATGTCTACAATTTTTATTGAATTCCAAGCTAAAAGGTGTACTAAACACTACTTTGTTTGCATCTTTCTCATTGTAACGTTGGTTTCTTCTTTTGTACTGTAATAGATTATCCCTAGGTATCTGATTCCACCTCTTTTTTGGTGTTTTTTAGCAGCGTGTCTGGATAGCCCCTGTCAAGCAATCTTTGTTCAAGTATCTTACACTGTTTTTAATAATTTTTCTATGTCTGAGCAAATCTGTCTAGTTCTTATAAATTGCCCCTTTTGGCCTTCTTTAACATGACAAGGGTGACATGACCTAAAGTTTAGTATTGTGTTGCCACCTGTGGGTTTTCTGTATACCGTGGTGTTTATCATATTGGTATTTGGGTCCACCACCAACTCCAAGTCCAAAAATGTTTATAGTAATTTTATTGTGTTCTGCTGTAAATTTTTAAGTCATGTTATTGGAATTAATATTTTCCAGGATTTTTCTACAGTAGTTTCATCTCCATTCCAATGAGTCCCTTTAAATAGAGGCCAGACACACAGCTCACATACAGCAGTGATCAAGCGTGGTAACCCACGCGAAACATGTCCTGCAGTTTGTTCAGCTGTGACCCTGAGCTCTTGTTAATGGAGCACTGGCTCTGTATTTGTCTTTAAACGACGTACCACCAATAAAGACTTCTTTCTTATACTTTTGCTGGTATTTCGTGGCTATCCTTGGATTTTCATTTTTTTGTTTTGGTGTATGCCTTTGGATTTGACCCTCACCCCTGTGCAGCCCAGAAGTAACTATTGGAATCCACTGTATGCAGAGTGCGACGGAAATGGAGGCACGTCTATCTGGGCTCCAGGAACATCCGTCGATGGAAGTAACAAAGATTGCTTGACAGGGGCTATCCAGACACTCTGCTAAAAACACCAAAAAAGAGGTGGATCAGATACCTAGGGATAATCTGTTACAGTACAAAACAAGAAAACCAACGTTACAATGAGAAAAGATGCAAACAAAGTAGTGTTTAGTACTACCTTTTAAGCTTGGAATTCAATACAATTTGTAACATCATTAAAACAAAGTTTGCCAATTCTGGCTGTAGATTCAGGTCTTGAAAAAGTGGCGAGTGAAGGCTGTAAATTTGTAGCCAGAAAAGGCAAAACAATTGGAAATATGATAGCCCCCTCTGATCTACCCTAACTTAAACACTAGAACCTTGGCATCCACACAGACTTGGATTTTTTAAATGTAAAGCACCAACGGTGCAAACTTGTAATTATGTAAAGAGGACTCAAAATTTAAATCAACCATCACAGGGATGTGAATATGACATTATATTTCAACTAAATTGTAAGTCCACTCATCTTATTTACCTTTTGACCTGTAGGGGGTGCCAGATTCAGTATGTGGGTAGATTCAAACGTTTGTTAAAGGATAGGGCAAGAGAACATGTGAGGGACATTGAGGACCCAGATACATTTACCCCAGTCTCAAAACATTTTAAATCTATGCATCAGGGGTAATGCCTCATTAGTGTCCATTCAGGCAATTGACTATGTCCCCAAGCACAGACGTGGAGGGGACAGAGACTACAAACTGAGCTATAAGGAAGCCAAATGGATCTTCCTATTAAATACCAGACACCCCAAAAGGCATTAATAAAGAAAGTGATGTTATATTTTTATTATGTTTATCTAAGAAAATCTAAAACTGACACAGCATACACATTACTACAAATATCTAACACTATCTTTGTAGACATATTGTCCTCAGGGTTCTCTCTAAAGTATTTAACAAGTATTCAAAAGTATTTATAAAAATATAAGGGCTAATTTGTATATATTTCCAATCATTGGTAAGGGTCTTATTATACTTTATATTATAATTGTAGTGTACCTTAAATGTGTTGTATAGATAGGAAAGGGTTAACCTGATTATTTTTTAATTAAATGAGACCCCTTTAAATAGAGGCCAGGCACACAGCTCACATACAGCAGTGATCAAGCATGGTAAACCCCACGTGAAGCATGTCTGCAGTTTGTTCAGCAGTGACCCCTGACCTCTTGTTAATGGAGCACTGGCACTGTATTTGTTTTTAATGACATACCCCATAAAGACCTTCTTTCTTATACTTTTGCTGGTATTTCGTGGCTATTCCTTGGATTTTCATTTTTTCGTTTTGGTGTATGCCTTTGGATTTGGACCCTCACCCTGTGCAGCCCGGAAGTACTATTGGAATCCACTTTTTTTTATTTTGGGAGGATTTTTATTTTGTTAGGGGGATTAGAGTAGGTGTAATTAGTTTAAAAAGCTTGTAATTTGTTTATTATTTTCTGTAATTTAGTGATTTTTTTTGTACTTTAGATCATTTTATTTAATTGTATTTAATTTAGGCAATTCATTTAATTATAGTGTAGTGTTAGGTGTAATTGTAACTTAGGTTAGGTTTTATTTTACAGGTAAATTTGTCTCTTTATTTTAACCTAGTTAATAACTATTTTAATAACTATTCTACTAGTTAAAATAAATACAAAACTTGCCTGTAAAATAATAAATAAACCTTAAGATAGCTACAATGTAACTTTTAGTTATATTGTAGCTAGCTTAGGGTTTATTTTATAGGTAAGTATTTTAGTTTTATAATAAGGAATAATTTAGTTAATGATAGTTTTTTTTATTTAGATTTATTTAAATTATATTTAAGTTAGGGGGTGTTAGGGTTTGGGGTTAGACTTAGATTTAGGGAGGTTAATAACTTTAATATAGTGGCGGCGACGTTGGGGGGTGGCAGATTAGGGTTAATAAATGTAGGTAGGTTGCGGCAATGTTTAGGAACGGCAGATTAGAGGTAAATAAAATTGAACTAGTGTTTGCGAGGTGGGGAGTGCCGGCGGTTTAGGGGTTAAAATATTAATTATAGTGGCAGCGATGACCGGTTCAGTAGATTAGGGGTTAAAAAATGTTATTATAGTGTTTGCAATGTGGGAGGGCCTCGGATTAAAGGGTTAATAGGGTAGTTTATGGGTGTTAGTGTACTTTTTAGCACTTTAGTTAAGAGTTTTATTCTACGGCGTTGTAGTGTAAAACTCTTAACTACTGACTTTTAAATGTGGTACCAGTGTTGACAGGAGAGGGTCTACCGCTCACTTTTTGGCAGACTCATAATACCGGCGCTATGCAAGTCCCATTGAAAAAAGGGGATACGCAATTGACGTAAGTGGATTTGCGGTATTTCCAAGTCTGGCAAAAAAAGTAAGCGGTACACCTGTACCTGCAAGACTCGTAATACCAGCGGGCTTAAAAAGCAGCATTGGGACTGACTAATGCTGCTTTTTAAGCCTAACGCACAACTCGTAATCTAGCCGTGTGTTTTTTAAATTTGTGCAAGATTCTTTAGAAGCACAGCCTATTTTTGGTCCACATGTATATACTGTATAATTAAGGGATCCACAGGGGGACACATCTCTGTACATATTCCACCTTGGGTTCATTAGCCATATACCTTATCCATATGATATGGGCTTTCATCCACTAGTGCAAGTATTCTACTGTGACACACTCACCTAAAATTGGGGTGTTACATTAATGATGCACACTGTTGCACCTTTTTGAGTACAATATAGGATTGCCTTAACTCCTTTGCAGTTCTGCTTTAACCCACAGATTTGTGTATACAGTTCAGTTGCAGTCCGTTACTAGTGCCCCCCTGCGTTTCCAACTCTACACTACGGCACCTCCCCTTAGGCACCAATACCCACTCCAGTTGCCCTCTGAAGTCAGTAGAGCCCTGCCCCTGTCCCTCATTCCTGTGGGCATTGGAGACCATGTCCCTTTTACAGATATATTATGCAAAGTAATTTATTGTAATATTTTTTTAATGTATGTCAATGGATTGTTTATGTATCTCTAATGTTATATGTACAGCTGTAATTTTGCATTCTATATCTAGGTATAGTTCTGCTTATATTTTTGATTGCCTGTCAGTCCATGATTTGTTGATGTGCAAAGTTTTTATGTTATGTATTTCACTAACTGTGGGACACTTGGTTTGTGTTTACAGTTTGTGGGTAGCCATAGCAACTGCTTTGACAGTTTTTCACAGTGGAGGTTGTGTTTGGGGCTATTTACTGACCCACTCTGGTTTGTCTACTACTTTTTTGAAACATTACCTCTTGTTTAATAAATTCATATATATACAAAATATATTTATAAACAAGTAGATGGATTTATAATTTACAGTGTCATCATTACAAACTTGTTCTAAAGGGTTTCTTAGACTGCCCCCCAACAATCATGTATACACAGTGAGTGCTGGGTCCCGGATGATAATACTATTAATTACTGTTTTTACAATTGATTTTTTAAATTATTCAAAGTACTTGCAATAAATTAAGTTAGTACCTCAAAAAACAGTATCTATACTGTTCTGTTCTGTGTATGTGTTTTGTTTATTTTTGTTATTGGATTAATGGGAAACAAAGATTAAAGACATAATTAAAAAAATGAAACTCTGTTTGATTAATTTAGACATGTACAAAATATTGCACTGAATCATTAGAAACATAGATATATTTTCACATTTCATTACAAGAGAAACAGCATGAGACACAGTCATTTATCTTGAAATCAAATTTCTTATAAAATAAAGTGCCCTGTGACTTAAGTATGCATGAATTTAATGAGGTAGCACAGTAAACCGAAAACAAAATATATTTGATTGCTTAAAGACCTTTTATATTATTGCTTTAACTTACTGTTCTGTTTTGATTTTTAAATTTGTTAGTGAAGTTTTTATTTTACCTTTACTTTAGCATAGCTCCATTCATTGAATTCATTGAATCCTTTTGAACGCTTAAAGTGAAGAAAAATAAAAAACATTTATGACAATTGTAGGTCTTGGACAAGATATGAGCATAGATTAAAAGGCCACCAATTAAAAATTAAAGTTTTATAATTCTTATAAAGCATGCAATTGAAATAAAAACAAAGCTATAATATACGTACGTTACCAACATGTGCACACTTTCTGTGGCTTCAGCATTTACTGATCATGTAAAGTGCACCAGTATATGCATATATGTATTTTGTGATTAGCTGATAGCTGTCAAATGATACAGGAGGAGGGAAAATTCGATTAGCTTTGAAATTTGCCAGAAATTATTCTACTGTTCATTTTAAATTCAAAGTAAGCCCAGCTGCATTGTCTTTAATAGTGTATGTGTCAATTATTCTACTATATTTAGCGGTCCATAAATTGGTCATAAAAAGAAAACATTTAGACCAATGAAATAGATATTTTTTAATTTTATTTTAATTGCCTTTTAGTTCAACAAACTTCTGCAAATGATCATGCAACATTTTTTGCTATTCCCAAAAAAGTTTGTTCATGATTGTCCAGCTGTTATCATTTCATCATTGCTCATAAAACGTGATCCTCATAAGTGATCCTTCTAATGTAGGAAAAAGTGACAGTCGTTGGGGCAAGGCATGGATAATAATAGCAATTCAAATCCAGCAACCACAATGGCAGCAAAAGTAACAAAGTATTTGTGTTCAGAGGCATTGACTTTCTAGAACAGTACTTTCTGATTCAGTTTAAAGGTTATCATCTCTTTTAATAGTTGTACACAATTTTCCAATCAAGTTGATATAGTAGTAACCTGAAATGGTCTCTCTATGCCACAGGAAGTAAATCTTCAAAATGAACACTGCATCCTTAAACATGGATGCCTTAACCTTGCCAGCACTTACTTGGACACAGAATTTCGAAGAGTAGGAGGAGGAGATCTGTGGTGTTTTTTGGTTGCTTTGGTTGTGTTTTTGTCTCAAAATCAAAGTGGGGGGTCTTTAACACATTCATAGGGACAACATCTTATATTGAAATCATCAGAATTACTTTAATTCTTGTCAAAAGTTTGTGTGAAATCACCACCCATCTTTTTTTCTGCAGTCAACATTTGTAGAACTCGCGTTCCTTGTCCAAACATTAACTAAAATTGATTTTATCTGCCATATAATATTATTATTAGGTCTCCTATTACCATTCCATAGATATTTTCAACAGTTTATTTAGTGTGTAAACTGAGAAGGTTCATCCTTCTCATGACTCTATGCCCATTTTTAACTGTGGGTAAGATTAAGCCGCATCTCCAATCATACTATATGGATTTTTATGGGCTAAATTTGTATTTGATGACTGCATAATATTCAATGTTCTTCATTTTCTACAAGTTTCTCAAAAGGATACACAAATGTCCTTTAAATAAGGAAAGGTTAAAGATAAATATTTGAAATGTGGCATCCCGCACAATCAAAATAATGTAAAACAATATACCTTCACTGAATTAATGTGAACAATGAGCTGTCTGATTAGTATTAGTCATTATTTATCCTACCATTGCCTAAGTTTAAACAATGTAAGATGAGGATTTTATTAAAGCAAATCAGTTTTCTCACTCAAAAAGTGCAAAATCTGTAGATTTGGGAGACCCACAACCAAATTAATATAAAACACAAATATTCAACACATTACATTACTGGCTAAGATAGCATATGTTATTACCTTGACAGAAATCATTAATGATATAACATATGATATTCTAAGCCATACATCACCAGTGACAGCACTAATTAAATAATAAATTACTACTAATTTCTACTTATTAATTATTACCTTTGAAATCAAAATTGGTTAATAGGTGATTTAAACAGAGGCTATGTAAGAAAAAATAATACAAATGTAAATTATTTTGTGTAGTGTTTCTTCAAAATGATATTAATATATTTTCCATTCATTTCAAATTCTCTATCATCCCCCACATTCACATTCGAGTATGTCGTCTCTCAAGCGTGCCCAATTACCTACTATAAAATACTAAAACTGTATGGAAATTAAAATAAAAAAGATTTAATATGCAACATATATTTCTAATGTGTGAACATTTAAAGTTTCCTTTTGTTTTCCCAAAAGCTCTTTTTATATGTGCTACTTTAATTGTATGTTTAAGGACTTTTTTTGTAAACAATATCAAAAGCTTTTTGGTAATCTTTTTTTTTTTTTTCACTAAGTGATCGAATCGAATGTTTCCTTTTTTCCCAATGTTAGAAAAATAGGAACGACTCTTTTTTTTTTTTTTAATTAAAAGGGTTCATAGAGTCTGTATGTTTTGCCATTGGATAGAGTAGTGTTTATAAGTGTTAAACAATCTGAATCCTATATTTATATGAGCATCATGGGTATACTGGGCATATTTGATCCAAAAACCTTTGATATATTAAAAGTATTTTTTTCATCATTAAGAAAGCTTGTTTTTTTATTTTGGCAAGGATTTTCATCTAAAATCAATGAGAACAGTGCGAGATATTGATTTCCAAAAAAAAGAGAAATGCAGCAACTCATCTTCTAAAACATGACTTTAACAGTTTTCACACTGTAAATCCAGGTTTTTAAAGATAGCCTAACGTTTCAGAACTCACTGTACAGTACATGTTTTTAAAAAATAAATCACTTTACACAAATATCAAACTTTACTTGCACTGCACAGAATGGGGTTTCTCATTGCCACATTTCTATAACTGAATAAATAGCCAATAACTAACCTCTGATCACGACAATGTGTTTTGCTGAGAGAAACCCTATTTCTAAAGACATGAATACTGTACTTTACAATCCCCAAAATAATTATGAAATAAAAATGGAAATATTATGAGCAAGATTGCTAAACGCCATTTCTCAATATTGCAGTTGGGATTCCTGTTTCATGTGTTTCCACCAGATCTCATCAGTTGTACGAGATATCATGAATCTGTCTCTTAAATCAATATACATATGTAAATATCTGCCCCACCACTACCTTGGGACTATATAATAGCACTAAATGTAGCTTTAATCTAGACCATAAATTGATCCCAAATGGCATCAGTGGCTATTCAGAGTTTATTGCACATGAGCAAGATAATAGAACATATTTGTATGTTGAATTTGCTGTGTCCATTTTATTGTCAAAGCAAAGTGCAAAAGTGGTTGAAAGAGTTGTGATCATTGAAGGCATTTCTATCTGTCATTTTACCACTACCTATTCAGATCCAATCTGAACTTTTCCCAATACTGAAATATGATCACTTGGATTATAATCACTCAGAACATGAAAAAATGGGCATCAGGAGATTAAAAACTGCTGACAAACTGGATTGAAAGGTTAGAATTGACCCTTAAATTGTTCAACAAAACTGGAAAAGGTTTTGTCAGCTGGTATTAGTGTATTCCGCAATGGGGCTATAGCGAATCATGTCCGCTCGACATCGCTAAATGTCGACAGCATACGCTGTGGGCATTTATTGTTTGCACAAGCATTTCTAGTGAAATGCTTGAGCAATGCCGCCACCTGCTCACCGGCAGCCAATCGGCCCGCAAGAAGGGGGTGACAATCATCCCGATTGGATTCGGGATGATTTCAGTCCACCACCTAAAAGATGGCGGGAGAAGTTAAGGAGAAGCGGTCTTACCATCACTGCTTCTTACTTACATTTCTAGTGAACCAGAAATGATGGGCGTCGAAAGCAGCATCCGCTGCTTGTTAAATCTACCCCTTAATGTTTTGTGAAGTAACAGTTATTTTAATCAAATTTGCTTCTTCACATAATCATTTTGATTACATAAATATAAAGTGGACTGGAATACAAGCAAACAGCAAACTGTTGCACTGCAAGTGATATTATCTTTCTGCACGTAATAAAAATAGCGCTCATATTACAAGTTTGAAAGTAAACTCGATTCCGAGAGCGCAATCGCATTTTACGTTTGTTGGTTAGCGTTGATTGAAAACCTTGCGTAAAGGGTTAGAGTGTAAAAAAAGTTTGAACCAAATACAAGATAAATACATTTACAATTACAGTTAAACTCATATGAACACTATCTGATACAAATTGTATTAATAATAAAAAAAAAAGTTCTAAGGATTCAAAAGTATATAGTATATGACAAGGTGTTTGACAGCAAAGGGCCATATGTATATATACATACATATAAATGTCTGAATATGTGTATGTGTATGTATATATATATATATATATATATATATATATATATATATATGTGGTGTGTGTACATATGTATGTGTATTCCTGTATATTAACTGTACACATTTAATATTCCAATGTTCTTCACATACAAGAACATTTTATTTTTATTGTAAATATATATATATATATATATAATATATATATACTATATATATCTGTATACAGCTATGCCTTTATATTTATTTGTATAAATAAATAGGTATAGATATCAATTTTACTTTACCATTATCAGAATGAAAATATATTGAATAAAAAGAATTTAAAAAAAAAAATTATATGTAAAGAACATAGGAATGTAAAATATGTGTAACACACTTCGGGTTTCGCACTTTAGGGACTAATGCAGTGTCAGGTTAGTGCACATGAAGAATTAGTAATCTTAAAGTGCATTCTTGAAATATTAAATATAAAGTATAAAAAATAATAATAATTATTAAAAATGATTATAGATGCTCTAAAAAAAATTATATATATATATATATATAAATATATATATATATATATATATATTTTTTTATTTTTATTTTTTTTTACAGTATCTATATTCATAGATACTATAGGAATAGATATATAAGTATAGGTATATGCAGATATATAGAGACAAATATATTTAAAAATAATATATTTATGTATGTGAAGAACAATTAAATATTGATAACTTCTGTTGGGTTAGCATGAGAGTGATACTTTTTTTTTACCACTGCGCTATTGATTGAAGTCTAGGGGGAAGTTAATGCAGTTACAATATTTTAAGTCCTTTGTTTAGCATACAACGAGTTTCGCGCATGCACACAATTTATACTTTCAACTTGTAATACGTGCTGTACCCTATGTGTGCAAAAAGCTTACTTCTTGCGAAGTTTACACTTGAGCAAAAGCGCTTAATACCACGGCACTTGTAATCTGGCCCTAAATGAGGTGATAACAATTTGAACTCTATTTTTTAACTATGGAGTAATTTTAATGTTCAGATAGTTACTAATGTATGCAATACAATGACATTGTAATATAAAAAGTTTACTTATGCATAGTAAAAAATATATATAGGGATTCTTTCTTTTTTGGATTTTCCAGATCTGAGCACCATACAGGCTTCACAAATGTAACCCTGATACATACAGTATTTGTCCCTAATTAGTATAAGCAGAGGTGTTAATGTATATGTTGCTAATAAAAAGTGAGAAGCCAACCTAATCTATTCTAGTAACAAGTCTGGATTGTTTTTTCCTACCAAGGCAAGTGGTGTGGAAAATATGGTTATTTAAAACAATTGCAGCAAATACAGGTGAAACTCGAAAAATTAGAATATCGTGCAAAAGTTCATTTATTTAACTAATGCAACATAAAAAGTGAAACTAATATATGAAATAGACTCATTACATGCAAAGCAATATAGTTCAAGCCGTGATTTGCCATAATTGTGATGATTATGGCTTACAGCTCATGAAAACCCCAAATCCACAATCTCAGAAAATTAGAATATTGTGAAGAGGTGCAATATTCTAGGTTCACAGTGTCCCACTCTAATCAGCTAATTAAGCCATAATACCTGCAAAGGGTTCCTGAGCCTTTAAATGGCCTCTCAATCTGGTCAGTAGGAATCACAATCATGGGAAAGACTGCTGACCTGACAGTTGTGCCGAAAACCATCAATGACAGCCTCCATAAGGAGGGAAAGCATCAAAAGGTAATTGCAAAAGAAGTTGGATGTTCCCAAAGTGCTCTATCAAAGCAAATTACTAGAAAGTTATGAGGAAGGGAAAAGTTTGGAAGAAAAAGGTGCACAAGCAGCAGGGATGACCGCAGCCTGGAGAGGATTGTCAGGAAAATGCCATTCAAAAGTGTTGGGGACTTTCACAAGGAGTGGACTGAGGCTGGAGTGCATCAAGAGCCACCACACACAGATGGATCCTGGACATGGGCTTCAAATGTCGTATTCCTATTGTCATGCCACTCCTGAACAACAAACAATGTCAGAAGCATCTTACCTGGGCTAAAGAAAAACAGACCATGATCTGTTGCT
Organism: Bombina bombina; assembly: GCF_027579735.1. Classification (NCBI taxonomy): domain Eukaryota; kingdom Metazoa; phylum Chordata; class Amphibia; order Anura; family Bombinatoridae; genus Bombina; species Bombina bombina. The sequence continues at coordinate 1,263,901,425 of NC_069500.1, read as the reverse complement.
CAGTTGGTCCAAAGTCCTCTTTTCTGATGAGAGCAAATTTTACATTTCATTTGGAAACCAAGCACCCAGAGTATGGAGGAAGACTGGAGAGGCACACACTGCAAGATGCTTGTAGTCCAGTGTGAAGTTTCCACAGTCTGTGTTGAATTGGGGAGCCATGTCATCTGTGCTTCATTAAGTCCATGGACGCAGCCGTCTACCAGGAGATTTTGGAGCACTTCATGCTTCCTTCCGCAGACAAGCTCTATGGGGATGCTGACTTAATTTTCCAGCAGGACATGGCACCTGCCCACACTGCCAAAAGCACCAAAAACTGGTTCAATGACCGTGGGATTAATTTGCTTGATTGGCCAGCAAACGCGCCTGACCTGAACCCCATAGAGAATCTATTGGGCATTGCCAAGAGAAAGATGAGAGACATGAGACCAAACAATGCAGAAGAGCTGAAGGCTGCTATTGAAGCATCCTGGTCTTCCATAACACCTCAGCAGTGCCACAGGCTGATAGCTTCCGTGCCACAGGCTGATAGCTTCCATGCCATGCCGCATTGAGGCAGTAATTGCTGCAAAAGGGGCCCAAACAGGGTACTGAGTACATACAGTATGCATGCTTATACTTTTCAGAGGTCCGATTATTATTCTATGTACAATCTTTGTTTTATTGATTGCATGTAATATTCTAATTTATTGAGATTTTGGATTTGGGGTTGTCAGGAGCTGTAAGCCATAATCATCACAATTATGGCAAATCACGGCTTGAACTATCTTGCTTTGCATGTAATGAGTCCATCTCATATATTAGTTTCACATTTTAAGTTGCATTAGTGAAATAAATTAAATTTTGCACGATATTCTAATTTTTCGAGTTTCACCTGTAGGTGTTAATCTATTCAAAAAGCTTTCACTGTTAGTTATGATAATATATAGCAAGGACAAAATAGGTGATTTATTCCCTCTAATTTCAGGATTACTTCATAACAAATGTTAATTTTGATTAAATATAGGTCAAATTCAAAATTACTATATCGAGAATGGAAAAGTGAGTCTCAGATCTCAAATGTCAATTTGATTTCCATAACAATGAACTTGAAAACTAGTCAATGGATCATTCCCCTCTTCGATATGGATTAAATTATGATTTTGATTCAATACTCAATTTACATTTTCTTAAATGAGAATTATTTTGGATCCTAATTTTCTAATTTTTGTTTTCTAAATAAGGACTTAACTATTAGGAAACATTGTTATCCAGTGGTTTTGCATTGTATTTACATTACTATTAATTTCAATTGACAAATTCAATCAGTGGTAATTAAAATAAAATAAAGAACACATTTAGTTTAGCTTTTTTAATTAATTTGGTGCTTTTTTTTGTTTCAACAGTCTTGGCCACTTGAAATCTATTATTACGAATCTTTGGAACACTATTAACATGTTTTAGTCCATTTAAGTAATTAATAAACACAATTGTTTCAAGTTTAAAACAAATATAGCTCAATTATGAAACTTGCACATGACTATAAAATGATTATGAGCATCTAGATGCTAAAAAAACATTTTAACAAATAATTCAAAAACATATTACATTTTTAATAGAACTCATTATGATTTAATATAAATTATTGAAAAAGTTTAATTCCTAACTCCTTGTTATTAGTTGTGTTTAAGGGACAGTCTACTCCAGAATTTGTATTGTTTAAAAAGATAGATAATACATTTATTTACCATTCCCCCAGTTTTGCATAACCACACGGTTATATTAATATACATTTTACCTCTGTGATTACCTTGTATCTAATCCTCTGCAGACTGCACCCTTATTTATGTTCTTTGACAGACTTGCATTTTAGCCAATCAGTGCTGACTCATAAGTAACTTCACCAGAGTGAGCACAATATAATCATTATGGCACACATGAGACTAGCACTGTCTAGCTGTAAAAATTGTCAAAATGCACTGAAAAAAGAGGCAGAATTCAAGGGTTTAGAAATTATCATATGAGCCTACCTAGGTTTAGCTTTTAAAGGAATACCAAACCCATTTTTTTCTTCTTTAATTATTCAGATAGAGCAGGTAATTTTAAGCAACTTTCTAATTTACTCCTATTATCAATTATTCTTTGTTCTCTTGCTATCTTTATTTGAAAAGCAAGAATGTAAGCTTAGGAGCCGGCCCACTTTTGTTTTAGCACCTGGGTAGTGCTTGCTGATTGGGGGCTAAAAGTAGCCACCAATCAGCAAGCATTATCCAGGGTGCTGTATCAAAAATGAGCCAGCTCCATAGTTTAGATTCCTGCTTTTTCAAATAAAGATAGCAAGAGAATGAAGACAAATTGATAATAGGAGTAAATGAGAAAGTTGTTTAAAATTGCATGCTCTATCTGAATCATTAAAGAAAAAAAAATGGGTTTAGTATCCCTTTAACAAAGAATACCAAGGGAACAAAGCAAGTTTTTATGATAAAAAATAAATTGGAAAATAGTTAAAAAAATGCATGCCAAATCTGAATCACAAAAGTTTAATTTTGACTAGACTGTCCCTTTAAATATTTAATCAATTGGCCACCATTTTTTTTTTTATTTTCTATGTATAATTTGTTTCTATGATAGTCTGTGCCAGCGCTGCTGAATCTGTTGGCGCTCTACAAATAACCGATAATAACAATAATATCACGCATGGCAATTAGGATTTCTGTAATTACATGCATTTGTAACATAGTTTATATCTAAATTATACTAAGAAGTACTTAAATCTGCTTTCTGTGAAGCCATGGATTACTTAATGGTCTGGTGCACTTAAAAGACTCACTAAGGCCTAGATTTAGAGTTCGGCGTTAGCCGTGAAAACCAGCGTTAGAGGCTCCTAACGCTGGTTTTAGGCTACCGCCGGTATTTGGAGTCACTCAAAATAGGGTCTAACGCTCACTTTTTCAGCCGCGACTTTTCCCATACCCGCAGATCCCCTTACGTCAATTGCGTATCCTATCTTTTCAATGGGATCTTCCTAACGCCGGTATTTAGAGTCGTTTCTGAAGTGAGCGTTAGAGCTCTAACGACAAAACTCCAGCCGCAGGAAAAAAGCAGGAGTTAAGAGCTTTCTGGGCTAACGCCGGTTCATAAAGCTCTTAACTACTGTACCCTAAAGTACACTAACACCCATAAACTACCTATGTACCCCTAAACCGAGGTCCCCCCACATCGCCGCAACTCGATTAAATTTTTTTAACCCCTAATCTGCCGACCGCCACCTACGTTATACTTATGTACCCCTAATCTGCTGCCCCCAAACCCCGCCGACCCCTATATTATATTTATTAACCCCTAATCTGCTCCCCTCAACGTCGCCGCCAGCTACTTACAATAATTAACCCCTAATCTGCCGACCGCAAAGCGCCGCCACCTACATTATAGCTATGTACCCCTAATGTGCTGCCCCTAACACCGCCGACCCCTATATTATATTTATTAACCCCTAATCTGCCCCCCTCAACGTCACCGACACCTGCCTACACTTATTAGCCCCAAATCTGCCGAGCGGACCTGAGCGCTACTATAATAAAGTTATTAACCCCTAATCCGCCTCACTAACCCTATCATAAATAGTATTAACCCCTAATCTGCCCTCCCTAACATCGCCGACACCTAACTTCAATTATTAACCCCTAATCTGACGACCGGAGCTCACCGCTACTATAATAAATGGATTAACCCCTAAAGCTAAGTCTAACCCTAACACTAACACCCCCCTAAGTTAAATATATTTAAATCTAACGAAATTAATTAACTCTTATTAAATAAATTATTCCTATTTAATGCTAAATACTTACCTGTAAAATACATCCTAATATAGCTACAATATAAATTATAATTACATTGTAGCTATTTTAGGATTAATATTTATTTTACAGGCAACTTTGTAATTATTTTAACCAGGTACAATAGCTATTAAATAGTTAAGAACTATTTTATAGTTACCTAGTTAAAACAATAACAAAATTACCTGTAAAATAAATCCTAACCTAAGTTATAATTAAACCTAACACTACCCTATCAATAAATTAATTAAATAAAATACCTACAATTACCTACAATAAAACCTAACACTACACTATCAATAAATAAATTAAATACAATTACTACAAATAACTACAATTACATAAACTAACTAAAGTACAAAAAATAAAAAAGAACTAAGTTACAAAAAATAAAAAAATATTTACAAACATAAGAAAAATATTACAACAATTTTAAACTAATTACACCTACTCTAAGCCCCCTAATAAAATAACAAAGACCCCCAAAATAAAAAAATGCCCTCCCCTATTCTAAATTAATAGAGTTAAAAGCTCTTTTACCTTACCAGCCCTGAACAGGGCCCTTTGCAGGGCATGCCCCAAGAAAATCAGCTCTTTTGCCTGTAAAAAAAAACATACAATACCCCCCCCCAACATTACAACCCACCACCCACATACCCCTAATCTAACCCAAACCCCCCTTAAATAAACCTAACACTAAGCCCCTGAAGATCTTCCTACCTTGTCTTCACCTCAACAGGTATCACCGATCCGTCCTGGCATCCGGTGCTGAAGAGGTCCAGAAGAGGCTCCAAAGTCTTCCTCCTATCCGGCAAGAAGAGGACATCCGGACCGGCAAACATCTTCATCCAAGCGGCATCTTCGATCTTCTTCCATCCGGTGCGGAGCGGGTCCATGTTGAAGCAGCCGACGCGGATCCATCCTCTTCTTCCGGCGTCTCCCGACGAATGATGGTCCCTTTAAGGGACGTCATCCAAGATGGCGTCCCTCGAATTCCGATTGGCTGATAGGATTCTATCAGCCAATCGGAATTAAGGTAGGAATATTCTGATTGGCTGATGGAATCAGCCAATCAGAATCAAGTTCAATCCGATTGGCTGATCCAATCAGCCAATCAGATTGAGCTTGCATTCTATTGGCTGATCGGAACAGCCAATAGAATGCAAGCTCAATCTGATTGGCTGATTGGATCAGCCAATCGGATTGAACTTGATTCTGATTGGCTGATTCAATCAGCCAATCAGATTGAGCTTGCATTCTATTGGCTGTTCCGATCAGCCAATAGAATGCGAGCTCAATCTGATTGGCTGATTGGATCAGCCAATCGGATTGAACTTGATTCTGATTGGCTGATTCCATCAGCCAATCAGAATATTCCTACCTTAATTCCGATTGGCTGATAGAATCCTATCAGCCAATCGGAATTCGAGGGACGCCATCTTGGATGACGTCCCTTAAAGGAACCGTCATTTGTCGGGAGACGCCGGAAGAAGAGGATGGATCCGCGTCGGCTGCTTCAACATGGACCCGCTCCGCACCGGATGGAAGAAGATCGAAGATGCCGCTTGGATGAAGATGTTTGCCGGTCCGGATGTCCTCTTCTTGCCGGATAGGAGGAAGACTTTGGAGCCTCTTCTGGACCTCTTCAGCACCGGATGCCAGGACGGATCGGTGATACCTGTTGAGGTGAAGACAAGGTAGGAAGATCTTCAGGGGCTTAGTGTTAGGTTTATTTAAGGGGGGTTTGGGTTAGATTAGGGGTATGTGGGTGGTGGGTTGTAATGTTGGGGGGGGTATTGTATGTTTTTTTTTACAGGCAAAAGAGCTGATTTTCTTGGGGCATGCCCCGCAAAGGGCCCTGTTCAGGGCTGGTAAGGTAAAAGAGCTTTTAACTCTATTAATTTAGAATAGGGTAGGGCATTTTTTTATTTTGGGGGTCTTTGTTATTTTATTAGGGGGCTTAGAGTAGGTGTAATTAGTTTAAAATTGTTGTAATATTTTTCTTATGTTTGTAAATATTTTTTATTTTTTGTAACTTAGTTCTTTTTTATTTTTTGTACTTTAGTTAGTTTATGTAATTGTAGTTATTTGTAGTAATTGTATTTAATTTATTTATTGATAGTGTAGTGTTAGGTTTTATTGTAGGTAATTGTAGGTATTTTATTTAATTAATTTATTGATAGGGTAGTGTTAGGTTTAATTATAACTTAGGTTAGGATTTATTTTACAGGTAATTTGTAATTATTTGAACTAGGTAACTATTAAATAGTTCTTAACTATTTAATAGCTATTGTACCTGGTTAAAATAATTACAAAGTTGCCTGTAAAATAAATATTAATCCTAAAATAGCTATAATATAATTATAATTTATATTGTAGCTATATTAGGGTTTATTTTACAGGTAAGTATTTAGCTTTAAATAGGAATAATTTATTTAATAAGAGTTAATTAATTTCGTTAGATTTAAATTATATTTAATTTAGGGGGGTGTTAGTGTTAGGGTTAGACTTAGCTTTAGGGGTTAATCCATTTATTATAGTAGCGGTGAGCTCCGGTCGTCAGATTAGGGGTTAATAATTGAAGTTAGGTGTCGGCGATGTTAGGGAGGGCAGATTAGGGGTTAATACTATTTATGATAGGGTTAGTGAGGCGGATTAGGGGTTAATAACTTTATTATAGTAGCGCTCAGGTCCGCTCGGCAGATTAGGGGTTAATAAGTGTAGGCAGGTGTCGGCGACGTTGAGGGGGGCAGATTAGGGGTTAATAAATATAATACAGGGGTCGGCGGGGTTAGGGGCAGCAGATTAGGGGTACATAGGGATAATGTAAGTAGCGGCGGTTTACGGAGCGGAAGATTAGGGGTTAATAATATAATGCAGGGGTCAGCGATAGCGGGGGCGGCAGATTAGGGGTTAATAAGTGTAAGGGTAGGGGTGTTTAGACTCGGGGTACATGTTAGAGTGTTAGGTGCAGACGTAGGAAGTGTTTCCCCATAGGAAACAATGGGGCTGCGTTAGGAGCTGAACGCTGCTTTTTTTGCAGGTGTTAGGTTTTTTTTCAGCTCAAACAGCCCCATTGTTTCCTATGGGAGAATCGTGCACGAGCACGTTTTTTAGGCTGGCCGCGTCCGTAAGCAACTCTGGTATCGAGAGTTGCATTTGCGGTAGAAATGCTCTACGCTCCTTTTTTGGAGCCTAACGCAGCATTTTTTGGGACTCTTGATACCAGAGTTAATTTTATGGTGCGGCCAGAAAAAACCCTGCGTAGCGTTAACAGCCCATCTACCGCCAAACTCGAAATCTAGGCCTGAGTTTGCTTGTCCTAATTATCTATGAAAGCTATAAATATACATCTAGGAAAAGGTTGTGTGGTTTTGCCTAGAAAAAAGACAGTGCAACTGTGCTCTATAATCCATTACATGCACCTAGAATCAGTGATGAGGGGACACATTATTTTGGCTTCTTATGATGAGACCTTAAACTTAGCTGTGTCCACAAAAAACACTCAGCTACATTATTAGAGCTAATGAGGGTTCTATAGAATAGCAGATATGATGCCTGTGTTTGATTGTCCTCATCCTCATTAGAGAATTGTTTATAGATAAAAAAAATATGTTTAAAGATAATTTGCTTAAAAGAACAGTAAACACATGTATTGAAATAAATTAACATAGTGAGTGGGCTTGAATATGTCTTGTATTAAGACCTTGTTTGCTATACTGTAGCTATATTTCAATAGAAGTAAATCCAGACTTGTTACTGAAAAAGACAGATGAGTCATAGTCATTTTTGTTAGCAAACTTAACTTTGAGCAGTTCCATGACAAGTAATGGGCCAGATTACGAATTTAGCACAAAATTGGGTTTATGCGAGCGCAATATTTGCACTCCACTTAGTAATACCAGCACACACGAATGTGCGCTGGTATCACAAGTTTTGTGCAATGTGAACGGGACCTCACATTCACATTGCAGGGAATTTTGCACTCACGAGAGCGTGCTTCCATAATTTGTTGAAGGAGCAGAAATGCCCTACTGGTTTCTAACTGAACACAGGGGTGAGCCAATCACAATGGTTATAGATCTGCAGCAACCAATTCGCATCTACAACCTAGGTTCTTTGCTGCTCCTGAGCTTACCTAGAAAAACCTTTCAGCAAAGGATAACAAGAAAAGGAAGCAAATTAAATAATAGAAGTAAATCCGAAAGTTGTTTAAATTTGTATTCTCTATCTAAATCATGAAAGAAACATATTGGGTTTCATGTCCCTTTAATGTTTTTTTCATACATACATTTCATTTCCAGTCACATAACACAAATGTATTTGTTTTTTTAATTAGTGGAGTATATATAGAATAGAATACCATGTACTGTTGACACTAGTGGTTTCAGCAGCTGTAGACTGATTAAAACTCAGCTGGAATGCTAACAAACAAATACCTCCTGTTGGTAGAACAGGTGTTTGTGCCCTTGTTTAGAAACTAGACTAAATGAGAAATATGTAATGCTGACGAAGTTCACTGCCATGATTAACACGGGGATTCATACATCAATAGGTGACTTTTAACCTTGAAAATAAAATAGGATTCTTAAACTTTTAAAAGACACAATACTTTAATATTTGTAAAAATGTGTGTGATTATTGGAGCTGCAATATCAAAATAAACCCTTAATCTAAAAATGTGTGGCTAAATCATTAATGTCCTTGATTGTAAACAGTCAATGGTTATATGTTTTGTGGTTTCTAGTTTCTCATTGAATCTATGCATTTAATTTACATCTAATTAGAGTGAGCATGTGGGTGTATCTGTTAAAAAAACTTTTGGAACTGAGTTCATCAGTGCTATTTTGAATAAACATGGAGGTGTGAAAAAAGGTGAAATATGGGACTTGCTACACAAAATGAATCATTAGATTAGAAACAACATACATTTGTTGTGACATATGCAACAAAGCCTGAGATGCATTAACTATTGAAGGAATCAATACTGGCTTGCAATACACAACTTTATTGTAAGCAATAGGGGAAATATAGCTGTGACTGCAGCACACAAAGAAAAACTATCTATATTTGTTTTATGGTATTGATCCTTCATCAGAGCGCCCATCAATAAAAATCTATAGCTGTAGTAGGAATGGGAGGAATTTCAACATTTTCTAAATATATTAAACGTGTACCCCTTAAAATTTTGAATAAATGACAAATTGAAAACTACTATGTGATTTACAGTCAAAAATGCAAGTGTTCTATTGGTGGACAGAGCATATTCTCACTCACACACACACACACACACACATATATATATATATATATACAGTATCTATATATATATATATATATATATATATATATATGTGTGTGTGTGTAAAGGGTTGTCGTTCAGGTGTTTTTTTATTTGCGCTGTGTATGTGGCAAATGTTTATTTTGCTTAAAGGAGTTCCTCCTGATATATTTCAATGGCAGCTTGTTTCTGAGTATTCCACTATCATATAAAAACAATAAAATTGAGGAGCGCTGAAAAGCAGCTAGAGATATTAAAATTGATTAAGTGTGTGCCAGTAAAAATACCGGTTAAGAAACAATCTAAAGACCTAGGATGGAAAAAAAAACTATATGAGAGTATGCTTAGGCGACAATCAATAATATTTATTAAAGAACAATATTTATTAAAAACAATGTTAAAGCCTAATACCACCGGTGGTAAAATATCATCCTAATACTGCAATGACATAAAAAATGGCAATGCCAAGTTAAAACATTAAAAAACAAAAGTTAAACTATCACTGGTGCTAATAAAGGACAAAATGGATTACTGATGTTACTCTGTTGTAGCTCAAATAGCCTATTATAGCTGTTGATAGGAGCTCACAATTGGGGCTGATACTTTGTATACGTTAAAAATACGTTTAAAATTAAATGTCCAGCAACAGAGAGTCTCATGGAACAATCCTTGGTTTGTATACAATGAGGGAGTTATGGGAGAACAGTCAGCTGTAGTGTAAGGGTTACTCCAAATGGAACGGTATTGGTACTTAGATGTGTAATAATTCCCAGAATACGAAACTTGCACAATTTCTCCACTATTAAAAGAAGTTGTAGCTTACCAGGTGTCTCCGGCTATTACACTCTTTACCTCAGACTTGGCGTTTTTTGGATACGATATCCTCCGAGTTTTCAGCCTCTCTCCCCTCTAGGTGTGCTAGCTGGAGGCGCTGGTTCAGCTTGTATCAGTCGTTGGTATCTTCCTTTCCTTCCTCAGTTGTATAAGTCTAGGTGCAAAATAGTGGTGCTGAAATATCAGACAATACACCATACAAAGGTGAATATCTACTCACAGTGTATATTGCAGGTTACCAGCTCCTTCCCAATATGAAAAGACAATATCACAGATTCAGTAAAAAAGTTTGTCTTTATTTGGCTCAACGCAAAAGCGTTTCAACGGTCCCAGCCGTCTTTCTCAAGAGCAATAAAAGTGCTTTACAAACCACCTCTAGGTAGCTAGTTCCGGTCAGGTAGTAAGGTCACAAGACTCGACCAGACCAATGATGATAGTGGATTACCAGGAAAGGTGATTCAGTTCAATTCTAAGCACAGACAGTCTTTTGCAGCAAAGAGTTCCAATTAGGTTATTTGTAACTATGACTTAATTCCGCTGGGAATAAGAGTAAACCTTTGTAAAAAGAAGTTAATCAGAGCGCTCTGAATTTCCAATTTAGACAGTGAAACAGCTTATCATCTTCACAACATCTCAAATGGAATGTGAAATGGAGGGTGAAGAATGGGGTTTCAGAATTCAGTGCTCATAGAAGGGAGAAAACAAAAAAACAAATTATGGTGCAGTATGTCAGCACTAAGGCAACAAGGCAACAAAGAGAGATAAACTTGCTCACCTCTTTTGACCTCAAACATGTGAGGTATGTTGGAAGCGTGGAGGGGATATAATCCCTATCTGTGGTAAAGCTGTTTTCAACGGATGAGTAGTCCCTCTTGGTAAGAAACTTCCTCCTTTTGGTATCCGTGGAGCAATGATGTGCATCTTTGTGAAACGACTTCTCTCTGGAGTATGGTACAAATCTTTGTTTTTTCTTTCTTGAAAGGCTTTTCCTCTCTGGAGTATGGTATAAACTTTATGTGTGGAACCCAGTTTACACACAAAGTGGTTGAAAACAGCTTTACCACAGATAGGGATTATATCCCCTCCATGCTTCCAACATACCTCACATGTTTGAGGTCAAAAGAGGTGAGCAAGTTTATCTTTCTTTGTTGCCTTGTTGCCTTAGTGCTGACATACTGCACCATAATTTGTTTTTTTGTTTTCTCCCTTCTATGAGCGATGAATTCTGAAACCCCATTCTTCACCATATATATAATATATATATATATACAGGGAGTGCAGAATTATTAGGCAAATGAGTATTTTGACCACATCATCCTCTTTATGCATGTTGTCTTACTCCAAGCTGTATAGGCTCGAAAGCCTACTACCAATTAAGCATATTAGGTGATGTGCATCTCTGTAATGAGAAGGGGTGTGGTCTAATGACATCAACACCCTATATCAGGTGTGCATAATTATTAGGCAACTTCCTTTCCTTTGACAAAATGGGTCAAAAGAAGGACTTGACAGGCTCAGAAAAATCAAAAATAGTGAGATATCTTGCAGAGGGATGCAGCACTTTGCAAAGCTTCTGAAGCGTGATCATCGAACAATCAAGCGTTTCATTCAAAATAGTCAACAGGGTCGCAAGAAGCGTGTGGAAAAACCAAGGCGCAAAATAACTGCCCATGAACTGAGAAAAGTCAAGCGTGCAGCTGCCAAGATGCCACTTGCCACCAGTTTGGCCATATTTCAGAGCTGCAACATCACTGGAGTGCCCAAAAGCACAAGGTGTGCAATACTCAGAGACATGGACAAGGTAAGAAAGGCTGAAAGACGACCACCACTGAACAAGACACACAAGCTGAAACGTCAAGACTGGGCCAAGAAATATCTCAAGACTGATTTTTCTAAGGTTTTATGGACTGATGAAATGAGAGTGAGTCTTGATGGGCCAGATGGATGAGCCCGTGGCTGGATTGGTAAAGGGCAGAGAGCTCCAGTCCGACTCAGACGCCAGCAAGGTGGAGGTGGAGTACTGGTTTGGGCTGGTATCATCAAAGATGAGCTTGTGGGGCCTTTTCGGGTTGAGGATAGAGTCAAGCTCAACTCCCAGTCCTACTGCCAGTTTCTGGAAGACACCTTCTTCAAGCAGTGGTACAGGAAGAAGTCTGCATCCTTCAAGAAAAACATGATTTTCATGCAGGACAATGCTCCATCACACGCGTCCAAGTACTCCACAGCGTGGCTGGCAAGAAAGGGTATAAAAGAAGAAAATCTAATGACATGGCCTCCTTGTTCACCTGATCTGAACCCCATTGAGAACCTGTGGTCCATCATCAAATGTGAGATTTACAAGGAGGGAAAACAGTACACCTCTCTGAACAGTGTCTGGGAGGCTGTGGTTGCCGCTGCACGCAATGTTGATGGTGAACAGATCAAAACACTGACAGAATCCATGGATGGCAGGCTTTTGAGTGTCCTTGCAAAGAAAGGTGGCTATATTGGTCACTGATTTGTTTTTGTTTTGTTTTTGAATGTCAGAAATGTATATTTGTGAATGTTGAGATGTTATATTGGTTTCACTGGTAAAAATAAATAATTGAAATGGGTATATATTTGTTTTTTGTTAAGTTGCCTAATAATTATGCACAGTAATAGTCACCTGCACACACAGATATCTCCCTAAAATAGCTATAACTAAAAACAAACTAAAAACTACTTCCAAAACTATTCAGCTTTGATATTAATGAGTTTTTTGGGTTCATTGAGAACATGGTTGTTGTTCAATAATAAAATTAATCCTCAAAAATACAACTTGCCTAATAATTCTGCACTCCCTGTGTATATATATATATATATATATATATATATATATATATATATATGTATGTATGTATATATATATATATATACATACATACACAAATGCACGCAAACACACATTTTATTGCTTTCCATTCTAAATTATTGCTGTTTAGTCTATAGATTTTCTCGCTAAATACTGATGATCAATAATATAACCACATAATAGCTACTGGAATAAATAAGGCAATGCAGGAATAAAAAAAACTAAAATAATGTGCCTGATAGTTTTTTTTTTAAAGATTAGTGCTTTTTTTAAATGGGCAAAAAAGAGCTGAATGCCTTTTTAAGGGCAATGCCTATCCAAATGCCCTTTTAAGGGTTAATGGGTAGATTAGTTTATTTTAGTTAGGATTTTTTATTTTGAGGGGTTGGGGGTTTTAATGTTAGGGGGTAATTGTTTATTTTTTTTATGCAAAAAAGCTGTTAGCTTTAGTGCAATGTCCTACAAAAAGCCCTTTTAAGGGCTAATGGTAGTTTATTTGTAGATTAGGTTTTTTTTATTTTGAGGTGGGTATTTTTTTTAGGGACATTAGAATAGGAATAATTTGTTTTATTTTGGATAATTTCATTTGTTATTTTTTGGTAGTTTTTTATTTTCTGTAATCGTAGTTATGTTCTGTAATGGTAGTTATTTTATTTCTGTAATGGTAGGTTTTTTTATTTTCGGTAATGGTAGGGTTTTTTAATTTTTGTGATGTAGTTTTATTTTTGTAAGGTAGCATTTTTATTTTTTGTAATGTTCTTTTTTCCAATTAATGTTAGTTTTTTTTTAGTTTAAGCTTAGGTTTTAATTTTCTTTTCCAGATAAGTTTTTTTAATATAGTTAGTATATATTAAATTTTTGTGTATTTTAATTGTGGTTAAGTTAGGAGGTGTTAGGTTAGGGGGTTAGTTATTAGTTTAGTACATTGCAATGTGGGAGGATGGCAGTTTAGGGATTCAGAGTTTTAATTAGTGTTTGCGATGTGGGGGGTGGTGGTTTAGGAGTAAATAGTGTATTTAGATACTTTGCAATGTGGGGGGATGGTGGTTTAGGGGTTTATAGATTTAATTAGTGTTTGTGATGTGGAGGGATAGCGGTATAGGGGTTAATAGTGTATTTAGATACTTTGCGATGTGGGCAGGGTCGTCTTTAACACAGGGCAAAAGGAGCAGCTGCCCAGGGCCCAGTCTTTGTTGTGGGGCCCAAGAGTTTTTTTTTGTTCGTGCCAGACTGCTGATGTCAGTCCTAACACACACAGTCAGTCTTAATACTGTCACAGTCAAAAGTTCTCTGCTTATATGGTATCATGTGACATGCCAAGCTAGTGCCATGTGCTGTTTTAGGTGTGCACTGTGCATCACTGAATGCTAAGCCCTAACTCATCATCCAGCCAATCCCACTGCATAATAAAAGGTCCTGCAAGTGTTACCACTGTTACCAGGTAACTGCTCTGGTGGTGGGGATCGCTCAGGGTAGGGCTGACTGTAGGCGCATGCAGCAGAAAGCAGGAGCGGCAGGAACATGAGGATTTGAACATCTGTGCAGCTGCAGACACTGCTCTCTTCAGTCTTAAGGCTGTGTGCCAGGGGTGTATTTATCCCTAGGCCAACAAGGCTGGTGCCTAGAGTGGCAGGTTTGGGGGGGTGGCACATTGGCACTTGAAACTGATTTTTTTTTTTTTTAAATTTTGGTTCGGCAGTCATGTGGCCCGGCTTTTTGCCGAGGTCACGTGACGTTTTCTTACTTCCGCCGCCCGCCTTCCTGTCCACTGCCTCACTCACAGACAGATTTGCCACACATGGATGGAGGGAGACACACACGTGCACACGTGATCTCCCTCCTAGGGCAATGAGGAGTGGCTGTGAGGATCGCACTCACCGGGATGCACATGATCATATCCCAATGTCACAATATCTCATTAGATTAGAGTGAATGCCGTGGGATTGCAGATCTGACCGTAACAGGAGCGGAGAGGACTGGTGAGGAGGGGGCCAGCAGGGCAGGGGTGACCAGGCGGGAGGACTGGTGAGGAGGTGAACTGTGAGGTGACCCAGCGGGTAGGGGGCACGGGTGGCAATGGCAATGATGACGATCTAAAAGAATTAAGTAGAGTTCTTTTAATTAGTCTATAATTTATAAAGTTTATGCATAAAAATATCCCCGGTGAATATGTATGTATTTTTTTCTGCCTGGGCTGGCATGTGTTCTAACTTCTACCTAATGTACCCTGAGTAATCACTGCCGCTCTAATGAGCCTGTAAAAGGAAATGGTCAGCCTCAGACTCCTTCATTAGCTGTTCTCTGTTATTGCTTCTGCTGTCTTACTGTTAACCCCTTTGGAGCCACAGCCCACTGTAAAATACAACAACAAAATAATTTTATAATAGACCATTTTGATGGCAATTTAATTAAAGACACATAAATATTAATAATATGCTGGGGCTGCTGTACAATGGAAAACAATTTATTTTGAATTTGAAGCCAATATGCTAATTCTCTGTTATGTATGACAGCTCCAGTTTGAGTAAACTGTCCATTGTAATGATATACTCTCTGCATATAAAGTTAGTGAAGGGACCTAAATGGGCCTGTAACGTGCTAAGGGTTTAAGCATTTAGGGAAAGGGACAGGAAAAGAGGTGGTGCATAGGTAGCAACAGTGTTGCAGATTTGTTGGAGGCTTCCTACCTTTATAAAGTCCATGCAGTGTGTTTTCCAGCCTCTTCTTCCTGTGATCCTGAGCTCAACGTTTTTTCTTCAGAATGCAGAGATCAAAAAGAAAAGTGGCTCCTCCAAAAAGATTCAAAGAGTCATTGAAGTTCTTACCTACTAGGAGGGAAGAAGACACGATAAGTATCATGGAGGAGGAGGATATTATACCTCCAACTCAAATGTCTGTGGGGGAGGAAAGGGTAGAGAGGGCCCAATCTCATATATACGTAGTTAATGATACACAAAATCAAGCAGGCTCCCCTCAACCTCCCATATCTAATCCATAATTAACCCCTTCAAGGCAGTTAGCTGCAGTTATAGAGCAATTTGCACCAGACACTATTCTGGCAATGTCTAGCTTATTTAATCAGATTGCTGCGACTATGCACCTCCCTCAAACTAACATGGAGGCCTAGGTTCCCTCAGCTAAGGCCCATACTATTACTGCACAGGTGCATTTGCCGGTTGATGCACAACTACAGGCTGCCCCAGTAACGCCTACCGCCCCAACGCCATACCCGGTTCCAGGTTTGCATGCCATGCGCATCCCCTCTCCACAGCAGCGTCCGGTAACCGTCCATGAGGCCTCCTCATCATTGGTACCTGCGGCCGATGCTAGGCCCAAAATCACTATGCATTGCATTGTAGACCCGGCGCTGGCCACGCCCCTTCCGCCGGGACTTCCGGTCATGCGCACTACCACTTCAGTTGTGCAGACGGGAAGTCCAGAGGCTGTTGCATATGCTCCGCTCCAAGGTGAGTACTCAGGAGGGGTAGGAGCTGTAGCAACGCCTCGTGGCAGACAACCCGGCAGACAGGCAATGCACAGGGCTAATTACACACCTCAAAGGAATCCTAGTTTAGGCAGGGGTGCAAAACGTGGAGTGAGGCCTTACCAACCAGTGAGGGTCTTGTCAGGGGGCTTAAGTGTAAATGATCAATGTAACTTAAGGGGGAATGTGACGAGCGCAAATGATAATTCATTGGTGGGCAAAGGAAAAGGAGACAATAACTTAGGGGTGAATGCGACGATGATCGCAAATGATAATTCATTGGTGGGCAATTTAGCAATGAATGTAAGAGTTACCGCAAATACAATGTTAAAAACGGCTGTGACACCAACAGTAAGGTATAATTATAGCCAGGCACAACCAACAAATGACAGGGCATGTGTAATAAATACTGGAGACTTGGTGTCTGGGCACAGTGTGCGTGAGGTGCAGGATGCATGTGTTGGGCAAGGTGTCATGCCATCCCAGATTATAGGCTCATCTGGGGTTGATACAACTAATGTAGCTAGTGGAATTTTGGGTGCTGTACAAGGGCTTTCTATAGATCCTACCTCTGGTGCTCGCAATATTTTATCTTTATTGCAGGAGGCTGTCAAAGTTGGTGAGCATCTGAAAGAGATGGCGGGGAATGCTCCACAGAATAAGCAACCCCTTACGCAGGCTGCTCAACACCTTTCTGCAACCGGAAACCAGCTGCAACAACCACCAGCAGGTCAGAGATACAGGGTACATCATCTGCATCTTGGGTGAGTCGGCTTTTTGCCATTTGAGAGACAATGCATCTGACACTTCTTCAACCCGATTCAAACACAGATAGTGACACATCAGTATACAACATGGGGCAAGGTCAGAAAAAAATGTTTAAAATGGTAAAGAAGGTTTTACATGACTTAAACTCATTGAAAAAGGCAAATAAAACCACCAGTATTAGTGTTAACCCCACTTTAGGTACGGCTCAACTTGAAAGTACACAGAATGCATTAGGGACCTCCCCCCGGGTAGCTTCTAATAGGAAATTGGTTTTACATGGGGATTCCTATCCATGCCCTATACATTCGCTACGCGAACACCTTAAACCAAAAACTGTACAAAAAATCCAACAGGGGAAGTACGTTAATGTTTTTGATCTCTCAGTTGAAGCTTACAGGCAGAAAGAGAGAAGAGCAGAAGGTTCAGGCTCAAAAAAGGGTTAAAAGGCCAGAGTCCTTTGAGGAGTGGCTTCAATGCTTCAGAGTATTCTCTACATGTTATTTAGCTAAATATCCCACGCAGGCAGAAGCAATTATAAAGTACACAGACACCATACATTGGATATATAAGAGATATAAAGAAGGGGCCTGGCGGGATTACGATTCGGAATACAGGAGGAAAATGGTGGGGAACCCAGTCCTAACTATCGATACCACAGATATGCAATTATGGGCTAGAATGGGCCCTGAACACCCCTCTTCTCCACATCCCATGAATAGGTCTAATTCCTTTCGGACACCAAAGAATAGGAAAAAAAGGTAGGGAGTGTTGGTTATACCAGGATAGGCGTTGTGAAAAGGGCGCAGCATGCCTTTTTAGGCATGTCTGTAAACACTGTGGTGGGTTACACCCAGGAGTTGACTGCAGCAAAAAAAGAGAGGCCAGATCTGAACAGTTCAAACCTCTCAAAGGGCCCCAACGCCAATCCTGGGCCTTGCCCTTGAACCATGGTTAAGAGCATACCCTGATCAGCAAGCATCACAATTCTTAAGGAGGGGTTTTGCTGAGGATTTTCGTATACCAGTTGAGGAAGGGGTGTTGGGTTCTGCATGCTATCGCAATCTAAAATCAGCTTATCTGTATCCAAGTGTAGTACAATCAAAAATTAACAAAGAATTAGTCTTAGGGAGAATAGTGGGTCCTTTCAATTCATCTCCCATTCCCAATTTAATAATTTCACCTATTGGAGTAGTCCCAAAGAAAGAACAGGGAAAATACTGCATGATTCACCATTTATCATATCCAAAGGGTCGATCAGTAAATGATGCCATTGATCCCCAACTGAGCTCCGTTAAATACCAATCTTTCGATGGGGTTTTACAGCTGATTCGGGAGGTCAGCAAGGGTGCGTTGTTAGGAAAATTGGACATTGAGTCAGCATTCAGACTGCTTACATTACACCCAGACTCATTTTATTTGATGGGTTTCAAATTTCAAGGTGGCTTCTATGTAGATCGCTGCCTGCCTATGGGTTGTGCAATATCTTGCTCTTACTTTGAATGCATTAGTACATTCTTACATTAGGCGGTCACCCATAGAGTAGGTTTTGATAACATAGCGCATTACCTTGATGACTTACTGGTCATAGGTGAGGGACAATCAGATAAATGTGGGCGGGTAATGTCGAGTATGTCTATAATAATGTCTTCCTTAGGCGTTCCTCTGGCAAGGGAAAAGACTCAAGGGCTTTAACTTGTTTAACCTTTTTGGGTATTGAGATTGATACTGTGAACATGCAGTGTAGGCTTCCTTTAGACAAAGTTCGAGCGATGGCATTAGCAGTTGAACAAGCCATTCATTCCACTTTCATAACGCTGAAAAATTTGCATCTCTTCTCGGGCTCTTAAACTTTGCATGCCGGGTAATACCCATGGGAAGGGGTTTTAATAGAAGGCCGGAAGACAAACTCAGCGTAAAAATTAGACCAGGTGATACAATTACTATCTCTAAATGTTTCATCGCTGACCTGAAAGTATGGCAAATTTTCCTTCCGGATTTTAACAGGATCTGTTATTGGCGCTCAGATCCTATTCCGAATCAAATCTTGCATTTATTCACAGATGCTGCAGGGTCTTGTGGTTATGGGGCTTACTTTCAAGGGGAATGGAGTGCGGGACCTTGGCCGCACACATGGAGGGATAGGTCATTAATCAGGAACATGAATTTGTTAGAACTCTTTCCTATAATCCTAGCAGTTGAGTTATGGGGCTCTAGATTTTAAAAAAAAATTGTTGCCTTTTGGACAGACAATCTAAGTGTGGTACACACAATCAATGGCTTATCAGCCTCATCACCTTGGGTGGTAACTTTGCTGAGAAACTTGGTATTGCGCTGTCTACAACTCAACATTCACTTCCAGTCTAGGCATATCCCAGGTGTAAATAATACATTAGCGGATGCTTTGTCAAGAGGTGATTGGGAGACATATAGGAAACTGGCGCCTAATGCGGCTCCGCAAGGCTTGTTATGTCCTGATTTTCTTTGGCAGCTTCTCTAGCCTGGGTCGCCCTCCTGTTCTTAGTTCGCTCTTCATTGGCACCAACTACTTGGCAGTCATATTGTAAGTATTGGCAAGATTGGGAACAATTTTGTCAGGCTCAAGGAGCCAAAGCCATTCAAGGGTCAAAGGATCTGTTAGGAGCATCGTTGGTGAGTTTACGTAATGTTAGCTACACCAAGAGTGCTGTACAAATTCGCCTGTCAGCACTGTCATTCTTTTTTAAAATCCTGGCCTTGCCTGACCCTACGTCCTCCTTTCTCATCAGGCAAATTTTTAAAGGCTGGGGCAGAAGTCAAACACAGCTAGTCTCTGTGTTACCCAATATTTGCACATTATGAAGCGTCATTACATTAGCTTTTGCAGCAGCTTTGAGAATAGGTGAGCTGGTGTCTAATTCAAAAAATAATCTGAAACAGGGTATTCGTAAGGAGCATGTTAAGCTAACAGATAGTGCAGTACTGTTGTTCATACCTCAGTCGAAGACGGACCAAGAGGCCAAAGGAGTTAATGGCAAATCCAGGGAAGTTAGCTTGCCCAGTTCAAAATTTGAGCCTTTTTCTAACTATGTATCTGGAAAAGCCGGGCATGTTATTGATACACCAGGATGGTACTGCATTGTCTAAATTCCAGTTTCGTAGACTGTTGTCACGAGCAGCGACCCAGGCAGGCTTTGAATTACCAAAATTGCCCCACATTCATTTAGAATAGGGGCGGCAATGTTAGCAGCCATGCAAGGATCGACAGGAGACGGTATCAGGCGCCTGGGTCGCTGGCGTTCCAACAAATATAAAGTTTATGTACGTCCTGTAGTTTCATAGTTTGATGGCAACCTGTTTTTTCCAGTTGTTAAATTGTTTTTCATTGCAGGTTCTGTTCGTGATCCTACCAGGATTTGGATTGTGGGACACTCCTTTGTACATTGGGCCTCCATTCAAGCTATATCCCTGCCAGGGGGACAAATCTTAGGTTTTAATCCTGCACACAAGTCCATCAGGTGGCTGGGAAGTAGGGGAATGGTTTGGCCACAATTACCGGGGGTCCTTTCAGATGCCAGAAATAGATGGGGGAAACCACACGTTATTAGGAGGAGGGAATGATATTGGAACTTTGCCAGCCCTTGAGTTAGTTAACATCATGAAAGCCGACATTAAATGGATACATTCAGCTTTTAATGGGGTTAGAGTGGGATGGTCCAATATAATTTCCTGAGGCCACTGGCGCCATTTGACATCTAATCAAGAAAATAGAGAGACACACTAACTGAGACAGAACAATAGCTAGAAAAACTTCTGTGCTTGTCCACAAGGCCAGTGCCACTCAGGGTGCAGTCTCTTTTTGCACACTATGCCTTTTCACAGAGAAAAAATATCCTGTAGCATATCAGTCTGATCCTGCCCAATGACAGCCCAGCACCGAAATACCAGGCAATTCTTCTCTGAACAAGACAAACAACAAACCCCAGATGTATGTTTCGGCTTCTCTTGGGCCTCGTCAGTGAGGTGCAGTTGCATATCTCTAGGGCATGTGTGCAAGGAGTCCAACGTCTGGTTTCCCCCTTTTACTCTTAGGGAGACCTAAGAGTAATTTACATAATATCAAGAAAACAGAGAGACGCACTCACTGAGACAGAACAATAGCTAGAAAAACTTCTGTGCATGTCCACAAGGCCAGTGCCACTCAGGGTGCAGTCTCTTTTTGCACACTATGCCTTTTCACAGAGAAAAAATATCCTGTAGCATATCAGTCTGATCCTGCCCAATGACAGTCCAGCACCGAAATACCAGGCAATTCTTCTCTGAACAAGACAAACAACAAACCCCAGACGTACGTTTCGGCCTCTCTTGGGCCTCGTCAGTGAGGTGCAGTTGCATATCTCTAGGGCATGTGTGCAAGGAGTTCGACGTCTGGTTCCCCCCTTTTACTCTTAGGGAGACCTAAGAGTAATTTACATAAAATCAAGAAAATAGAGAGACGCACTCACTGAGACAGAACAATAGCTAGAAAAACTTCTGTGCTTGTCCACAAGGCCAGTGCCACTCAGGGGGCAGTCTCTTTTTGCACACTATGCCTTTTCAAAGAGAAAAAATATCCTGTAGCATATCAGTCTGATCCTGCCCAATGACAGTCCAGCACCGAAATACGAGGCAATTCTTCTCTGAACAAGACAAACAACAAACCCCAGACATACGTTTCGGCCTCTCTTGGGCCTCGTCAGTAAGGTGCAGTTGCATATCTCTGGGGCATGTTTGCAAGGAGTCCAACGTCTGGTTTCCCCTTTTACTCTTAGGGAGACCTAAGAGTAATTTACATAATATCAAGAAAATAGAGAGACGCACTCACTGAGACAGAACAATAGCTAGAAAAACTTCTGTGCTTGTCCACAAGGCCAGTGTCACTCAGGGTGCAGTCTCTTTTTGCAAACTATGCCTTTTCACAGAGAAAAAATATCCTGTAGCATATCAGTCTGATCCTGCCCAATGACAGTCCAGCACCGAAATACCAGGCAATTCTTCTCTGAACAAGACAAACAACAAACTCCAGACGTACGTTTCGGCCTCTCTTGGGCCTCGTCAGTGAGGTGCAGTTGCATATCTCTAGGGCATGTGTGCAAGGAGTCAAACGTCTGGTTTCCCCCTTTTACTCTTAGGGAGACCTAAGAGTAATTTACATAAAATCAAGAAAATTCAGCTGAGTGCATCTCTCTCTCTTTTTATATTTATGCCATTTGACATCTGCCAGTGCCGCATAGTCCATCAGAGCTGATAAGGAATTATTATATAGACCTGATAGGGTCCATTTGTCGAATACTGGTATAGATATATATTTACAGGACTTTAGAACAGTGCTTCACACCCTGCTATGATACATAGGCTGGGTTTTGGCTCTTCCTGTAAGTCAGAGTAAGTTGGCGGCAAGATGTAGATCTCTGGTGGCGAGAGGCAGCGGCTCCTCCCACCAAACTTCCCAGAAGCTTTATGTCATTAGATTAACAACAGCTTTCTAATTCCCTCAAACCTCTCCTCTCATCCTTCTCCTCTTTTTCATGCCCTGACCAATCTATCTGCCACTATAATTCCACCCTTACATCCGTACTTGACAATCTTGCCCCTCTTATCATCATAGCTCGGAAATCAAACACTCATCCTCAGCCCTGGCATACTCCTCTGACACAATACCTATGCAGATGTTCCCGTACTGCTGAACGGCACTGGAGAAAAGCTGATTTTCAACATTACAAATTTATCTTGAACTCCTACTACTCTGCCCTTAATTTCCATAAGCAACACTACTTCTCTACTCTTAACTCTTCTCCGCCCTCCCCCACCTCCTAATACAACTTCTCTGTCAGCTCAAGACTTTGTCAACCACTTCAATAACAAAATCAACTCCATCAGAAATGAAATCAGCTCTCAACATAATTCCATTCTCTCACCCCCCAAATGCTCTCAATCAACCATAACCCACATAACCTTAAATTTTGCTCATTCTCCCCTGTTACTGAGGAAGAGGTTTCGGCACTTATACTGCGCTCTCACCTCACTACCTGTCCCCTTGACCCTATCCCCTCACAGCTACTCCCCTCCCTCTCTGCCACCCTTACCCCTATACTCACACACACTTTCAACCTCTCCCTCAGCACCGGTATATTTCCCTCATTGCTGAAACATGCACTGGTCACACCTATCCTCAAAAAACCTTCCCTTGATCCTACCTCCCCATCCAACTACTGCCCTATTTCCCTCCTCCCTCTTGCATCAAAGCTTCTCGAAAAGCTAGCTTATGCATGCCTATCCCATTTTCTTACAATAAACTCCCTCCTTGACCCATTGCAATCTGGATTTCATCCCCATCTCTCCACTGAGACAGCAATTGTTAAGGTTACCAATGACCTACTTAGAGCAAAATCAAAAGGCCACTTCTCTCTGCTTATCCTCCTTGATCTGTCCGCAGCCTTTGACACTGTTGACCACCCTCTCTTGCTCCAAACCCTCCAATCCTTCGGCATATGTGACACAACCCTCTCGTGGCTCTCTTCCTACCTGTCAAACCGTACCTTTAGTGTAGCCTTCTCTGGGGCCTCCTCTGCCCCGTCACCACTTTCTGTCGGAGTACCGCAAGGCTCTATCCTCAGTCCCCTTCTCTTCTCAATCTACACGTCATCACTAGGTTCCCTAATAAAGTCCCACGGTTTACAATATCATTTGTATGCCTATGACACCCAAATCTACTTCTCTGCACCAGACCTTTCTCCTTCTTTGCTAACCCATGTCACTAACTGTCTTTGTCACATCTCCAACTGGATGTCCTCTCACTACCTCAAGCTAAATCTCTCCAAAACTGAGATCCTTATTTTCCTCCCTTCTTCTAAACTCTCCACCCCCAATCTCTCTATAACTGTAGACAACTCCATCATTACCCCTACCCCATGCCCGATGTCTCGGGGTCACATTTGACTCAGATCTTTCTTTCACTCCTCACATTCAGTCATTGGCTAAAGTCTGCAGCTTCCACCTTAAAAACATCTCTAAAATTAGACACTTCCTTACACAAGACACAACTAAGATTTTAATCCACTCTCTCATTCTCTCCCACCTCGATTACTGCAACTCTGTCCTCTCTGGTCTCCCCACCTACCGCCTAGCTCCTTTACAATCCATAATGAATGCCTCTGCCAGACTCATCTTCCTTACACATCGCTCTTCATCTGCTGCACCTCTCTGCCAATCTCTTCACTGGCTTCCTTTTGCCTCTAGGATCAAACACAAAATTCTCACTCTGACATACAAAGCCCTCAACTGCACTGCTCCCCCCTAACCTATATCTCAGACCTTGTCTCCAGATACTCTCCCTCCCGTCCCCTTCGCTCTGCTGACAACCTCCTACTCTCCTCCTCTCTTGTCACCTCATCACACCCCCATTTACAGGACTTCTCCAGACTGGCTCCCATCTTGTGGAACTCTCTGCCTCGCTCCACAGACTCTCTTCTAGTTTTAAAAGCTTCAAGTGCTCCCTAAAGACTCTACTGTTCAGGGATGCATACAACCTACGCTAACCTTTCTTTATACCAGTTCCTCTCCTCCATTGCTATCCCCTGAACCCCCTTAGCATGTGAGCCTAAGAGTCCAGCTGTTTGTTGATCACCTTCTCAAGAGCTGACTACAACAGTGCAACTCTTGGCAGGGGCCTCTACCCATTTGATCCCTATAATTGTTTTGTTGTACTCCGTCTTTGTTAATAGCGTTGCGGGAATCTGTTGGCGCTCTACAAATAACCAATAATAATAATAACAATAATAATAGTTGCAATAAAGGAAATGTAGAACAGGGAGAGTCATGGCCAGGCTGACGGAGGGGCGGTTCCCCACAGGTCCACCTGTGTGCCCTTCCCCCCCATGTAGGTAGGCCAGAAGATCTCTGAAAACCCCTAAGTATCATTTCTTACCAAGCAGAGGGCCCTCTGCAGTAGGCCGAAAGCCGTTGTCCTCTTGTTGTTCTGGGTTTCTATAGATATGTAAATATGCCGCCATAAGTTGGGCTTGTTAGCTTGAGTTATAGAATTGTATTCAATAAAGTTGGCCATGACGGCCTGTTTTTATACCCACAAGAAAGTGTGTCAGTCTCAATTATTCATTATTATAAGTTGGTTAAGTCTTAGACTGGGGAGTGACCGAATAGGCCTTTAACCCTTAAGTTAGTGTAGGGACCTAAATGGGCCTGTAGCGTGCTAAGGGTTTAGGCATTAGGGAAAGGACTAGGAAAAGAGGTGGTGCATAGGTAGCAACAGTGTTGCAGATTTGTGGGAGGCTTCCTACCTTTATAAAGTCCATGCAGTGCGTTTTCCAGCCTCTTCTTCCTGTGATCCTGAGCTGAACAGTTTTTCCCTCCCTCCCCTCTGTTTTTGGGCGGCAAAAAAACAAACAAAAAAAAACCAATTTTTATTAAAAATTCGTAATAAAGAATTCATAAACATTAATGCAAATAGGTCTGTAATGGCAGGAATGGTTTTATTCAAATACATTCATGTAAGACCATTACTTTAATATAGGTACCTCCCTTGGTGACTAGCCGGTCTTAGCGGCTGGTGGTCACCGAACATTATGTTGGAGAAGTACAGCACCCTACAGCGAGAGGCAGCAGCTAGTTGCGTTTAAGGAAATGGAGAACAGGGAGAGTTATGGCCAGGCTGACGGGAGGGGCGGTTCCCCACAGGTCCACCTGTGTGCCCTTCCCCCCGTGTAGGTAGGCCAGAAGATCTCTGAAAAACCCTAAGTAACATTTATTACCGAGCAGAGGGCCCTCTGCAGTAGGCCGAAAGCCGCTGTCCTCTTGTTGTTCTGGGTTTCTATAGATATGTAAATATGCCCCCATAAGTTGGGCTTGTCAGCTGGAGTTATAGAATTGTATTCAATAAAGTTGGCCATGACGGCCTGTTTTTATACCCACAAGAAAGTGTGTCAGTCTTAATTATTCATTATTATAAGTTGGTGAAGTCTTAGACTGGGGAGTGACTGAATAGGCCTTTAACCCTTAAGAAATTGCGAGGTAGCCTAGAGATTGTACCAGCATGTTACTATTTAGTGTGTATTTAGTTGTTTATAATTAAAAATATTGCTCTAAGAAGATCTACTTGAAAATTTTAAAGTTTAAAAGAGTTCTAAATGTACTTGGCGACATTTTGATAGGATACTGAAACAATACAAATTTTGCTAGCTAGGCAAGCTAGCAAAATAATAGCTCCTCCTCGTAATGTTTAAAACTTGAATGCTGATTTAAAGCAGTGTAGTCTTTTCTTATACATACAAACACACAACATATATCTACAAAATTACTTTATTTGTCCCCACAATGTCCTTCTTAGGGCTAGATTTATTAAAGCCCTACGGCTGCAAGTTCTCATAAGAACTTGCTTGCCGTATTTATCAAGCAGCGGTCACCAGACCACCGCTTCCCTAACCTATTCACCACCTCTAATGTGGCGAAATTCAATCTCCTCAGTCTAGTCAGACCGAGGAGATTGACAGCTCCTGCCCGTGCTTGATTGGCTGTGCGCGGGCAGGGGGTGGGATTGCACGCAAGCGCAAAATTGTGCTTGTGTGCAATAGCGAATACCTGTGGGTAATTTTGCCCCGCCACAGGTGAGCTGTTAAAATTAAGTCCTGCATTTTTTGTAATGATTTTTCCCAATGTCTCAATTCTAATGTCTAGTTAATTGCCATGTGATGCTCACTCCTTATCAATACTTGCTATAACTCTAAAATGTATAGATTTCTTATGTCACAGTTTTAACCCCCTCCAAATTTTATTGTCTGTTTACTTAACTCATCTCACCCTGACAAGACTCTAACATTCCAATTGGCCTTACCAACTGTCTTTGATTAGCAATTAAGGACTCAGCTGACTGCCCTACCTGTATATGTTTCAGACTAGTTAGGGGATGTGCACTGCACAGGGGTGCACTGCTTACAGCGCTGTGTACTTTTTAACAATAGCATATGTTCACATTTTCAAAGTGAACATTTTATAAGTGAGGCAATAATTTTTAAGAATTATACAAGAACTGAACAAGGATTGGGCAAGGGGCAAGACAGAAGGCAAGTACTCTTGTAATACTATGTTTTATGTATCTCATTGTATCCTTTTGCAAGTGCTGCTGTAACACTGTGTCTTATGTGTTTACATGGTTCCCACTTTCAGAATAATGCTCAATATCTTCATATTCCTTTTTGCTACCTACCTTGTCTCTATAACATTACTACATTACTCACTTACTCCTTCTCCCTCTCCACCTGCACTGCTCATTAGCCCATCTCTCTTATACTCACCTTACTTTTGTACTCATGAACTCTACTTATTCCTAAATACTCTCTCTCCCCCCCTGCACTTCAGCGAACAACAGTCTCATTACTGCAAATCTGCTTCTCATCTCATGTCACTCTCCCTCTTGCTCATACTAGCTGCTGGCAACATCTCCCCTAATCCTGGTCCCTCATAACCTCCTAACCTTTCACATCCTTCTGTGCCTTTCAATAGACTTCATAAACTAAACTCTGGTAACCTTAATCACATTCCTCTTACATCTAAAAAACCCTCCCCCTTCACTTGTACACTCTGGAACTCTCGCTCTGTTTGCAACAAGCTCACTTCTATCCATGATCTCTTTATCTCCCACTCTCTTAACCTTCTGGCTCTTACAGAAACCTGGCTCTCTGCTTCAGACACAGCATCCACTGCTGCACTGTCACATGGGGGTCTCCATTTCAGCCACACTCCTAGGTCTGGCAATAGACAAGGAGGTGGTGTCGGTATTTTACTTTCCTCTCGTTGCACCTTCCAAAAAATACAGCCCTTCTCTTCACTCACATTTTTTTCATTTGAAGCACACATGATTTGGTTATTCTCTCCCCTGTCTATACGTGTTGCAGTCATATACCGCCCCCTGGCTCCCCAACTCAATTTTTAGATCACTTTGCTGCCTGGCTTCCTTATTTCCTTTCCTCAGACACCCCTGCCCTCATTCTTGGCAAATTTAACATCCCTCTTGACAATCCCAATGCTTCCTCTGCAATACAACTTCTTCAACTGACTTCCTCTTTCGGCCTGTCACAATGGACTGACTCTCCCACTCACAAATATGGTCATTCCCTTCATCTGATTTTCACCTATCAATGCACTCTTTCAAATTTAACAAACTCCCATTTTCCTCTCTCTGACCATCATCTCCTAACTTGCAACATCACTTCCCTACCTACAACTCCCCCTCCCTCCACCCCTCACACCAAACTTCACAGAAGCACTAAGTCACTACATCTGCATCAGCTCGCTAGCTCTCTAAAACCTCTCCTCTCATCCATCACCTCCTTTTCCTGCCCTGACCAATCTATCTGCCAGTATAATTACACCCTTACATCGGTCATTGACACTCTGGCCCCTCCAACCTTAGCTCAGAAACCACACTCTCATCCTCAGCCCTGGCATACTCCTCTGACACGATACCTACGCAGATGCTCCCGTACTGCTGAGTGACATTGGAGGAAATCTCGGAGTTCAGCTGACTTTCTTCACTACAAGTTCATCCTGAACTTCTACTATTCTGCCCTTAATCTTTATAAGCAACAATATTTTTCTAATCTCATCTCTACTCTTTCCTCTAACCCTAAATGTCTGTTCAACACGTTCAACACTCTTCTCCGCCCACCCCCACCTCCTAACACAACCTCTCTCTCAGCTCAAGATTTTGCAAGCCACTTCAACAACAAAAATGTTTCCATCAGAATTAATATCATCTCTCATCATACTTCCAATCTCCCACCCCCTCAAAAGCTCACGATCACCCAAAACCCAAATATCCAAAAATGCAGCTCTTTTGCCCCTGTTAATGAGGATGAAGTTTCTGCCCTTATACTGTCCTCCCACCTCACTACCTGTCCCCTCGACCCCATCCCCTCACAGCTACTCCCCTCCCTCTCTTCTACCCTCACCCCCATACTCACACACATTTTCAACCTCTCCCTCAGCACTGGTATATTTCCCTCATCTCTAAAACATGCACTGGTCACACCTATCCTCAAAAAACCTTCCCTTGATCCAACCTCCCCTTCCAATTACCGCCCTATTTCCCTATTCCCGCTTGCCTCAAAGCTCCTTGAAAAGCTAGTTTACGCACATCTATCCCATTTCCTTACACTAAACTCTCTTCTTGACCCACTGCAATCTGAATTTCGTTCCCATCACTCTACAGAGACAGCAATTGTCAAGGTTACCAATGACCTACTTACAGCAAAATCCAAAGGCCACTTCTCTCTGCTTATCCTCCTTGACCTGTCTGCAGCCTTTGACACTGTTGACCACCCTCTTCTGCTCCAAACCCTCCAATCCTTCGGCATCTGTGACACAGCTCTCTCGTGGTTCTCTTCCTATCTGACTAACCGTACATTTAGTGTAGCCTTCTACGGAGCATCCTCTGCCCTGTTACCACTTTCTGTTGGGGTACCTCAAGGCTCTGTCCTTGGTCCCCTTCTCTTCTCAATCTACACGTCGTCACTAGGTTCCTTAATAAAGTCCCATGGGTTTCAATACCATTTGTATGCCGATGACACCCAAATCTACCTCTCTGCACCAGACCTACCTCCTTCCTTACTAACCCGTGTCACTAACTGTCTTTCTCACATCTCATCTTGGATGTCCTCTCACTACCTTAAGCTAAATCTCTCCAAAACTGAACTCCTTATTTTTCCCCCTTCTTCCAATGTCTCCACCCCCAAAATTTCTATAACTGTTGATAATTCCATCATTACCCCTACCCCGCTCACCCGATGTCTTGGGGTCACACTTGACTCATAGTTCCTTTACAATCCATTATGAATGCCTCTGCCAGGCTCATCTTCCTTACTCATCACTCTTCATCTGCTGCACCTCTCTGCCATCATTTCACTGGCTTCCTCTTGCCTCTAGGATTAAACATAAAATCCTCACCCTGACATATAAAGCTCTCAACTGCACTGCTCCCCCCTACATCTCAGAACTTGTCTCTAGATACTCTCCCTCCCGTCCCCTTCGATCAGCTCAGGATCTCCTCCTCTCCTCCTCTCTTGTTACTTCCTCACATTCACGTTTACAGGACTTCTCCAGACTGGCCCCCATCTTGTGGAATTCCCTGTCTCGCTCCATAAGACTCTCCCCTAGTTTTAACAGCTTCAAGCACTCCCTAAAAACTATACTATTCAGGGATGCATACAACCAATACTAACCTTTCTTAATGCCATTGCTTTTCCCTTGAACCCCTTAGATTGTAATCCTATGGGCCCAGCTGTTTACAGATCGCTTCATATGAGCCGACTACAACAGTGAAACTCTCGGCAGGGCCCTCTACCCACCTGACCCCTACAAAAGCTATCCTGTACACCGACTATGTTTACAGCGCTGCGGAACCTGTTGGCACTCTACAAATACCTGATAATAATAAAAATATGTGTTGCTGTCATATGTGTCTGCTTTATGAGTAGGGGTAGGTATGTGTCCTGATATGTGTTTACTTTAGGAACAGAGAATAGGTATGTGCCCAGGGCTGGACTGGGAAATCAGACAGGCCCTGGACATTTTTTATAGACCAGTCCCGCCCCCCTCTGAGTCATCCCCGCCCCTTCATCTTAGCCCCACCCCCTCCGACACAGCCCCCCCTCTGGCCCAATCTCCCCGGCAATGTAAAGACACCTATCCTCACCTCACACTGTGTAATGTTGCCTTGTGCTATACAGTTTTAAATGCATAATTTTCTGACAATTTCAATGTACCATAATACACGTATAACAATAACATTGTGCACTCTTTTGTCTCCTCACTTTAACAAAAGTGTACAGAACATGCAAGGCCATTACAGGGTTAACAGAAGGATTGCATTGACAGTCTGGCACCAAATTAAATCTGCTATGTTAAAGCATATGCAGTGAGCAATAGTTAATATTTCTCCTATCTGTGCAATATCCCAACCATTACCATTCCTCATATTAACTCTTCTTAGTATCAGAAGCATACGCTAAGAATACAATCCCACTTATTACAGTCATCTCCCTATTATACAAGAGCTGAGCCCTAAGTAAAAGCTCTTTTTTTCTTTCTTTATTCTAATTGTACCATTTAGTATTAATATTTCACACCACATTTTTTAGCTATTGTACCCCTGGAAATAAGATTTTCTATAACCTGTGTACCAGTGATGCCCTCTTCCCCAGCATTAGAGCTGCTGTATC
The DNA here is from genome assembly GCF_027579735.1 of Bombina bombina. Lineage (NCBI taxonomy): Eukaryota > Metazoa > Chordata > Amphibia > Anura > Bombinatoridae > Bombina > Bombina bombina. Next base: position 1,263,870,167 of record NC_069500.1, on the reverse strand, counting down.
CCATACATTAGAGCCAAGGGGTCCCTCAGCATTAGTGTTAAGGTAATTGGCTGTGTTCTCAGTATTAGGACTATTGCATCCCTACTACTGGAGATGTATTACTTTATTAGTCCTGCTGTAATCTCAGTAATAAAGCTGTATTCCATGTATCCCAAAATTCCCTCAAAATAGCAGCTGCAACCCAGGTAATACAGCTGTTAGCATAGCCTCTGTATTAGAATATAATTCTTACTTTTAACATTGCTCACATGACTCAGCTCTGACTGACTCTGACAGACAGTATGTAATGTGTCAGAAAAAACCCCCATAATTAATTAATTGTTTGAGGTTGAGTGGCGACTTTGGCTGGTAGGTGAGGTCACTCACGTCAGGTCAGCACTAGTTCAGTACAGTAATAGTAAGTAACTGGACATGTTGCTCATGTTCTTATTAATGTGATTTGAATGAATGATGATGTCTGTGTGAACAGTCAGAACTTCTGACTGTTCACACACAGACATCATCATTCATTCAAATCACATTAATAAATATAATTATTTAAACTGTTGACTGTTCATATCATGTTCACATAACATACAGTAGTAGTAGTACTATTATTATTATACATACGGTTAACGATTGATAGATTCCAGAGACTTCACTGTATTTGGTGCAGTTGAACTGTCTGTGTGTGTCCACTCACTGTGACTCACTCTGTCTCCACTGTCTTGCACTGTCCCTGGTGACCCGCCATCAGACTCATCTAGTAGTCCCTGCTAGTGCTTCCGCTTGTGACCCCACGTGGCCTTCCCTTCCCTGCTGCAAGCGATGATCTTCTAACTTCTGCCCTGGCCCGACTACTGACCGACCACGATGTTTGGACAGTCAGTCAGACCAGTGCTGCTTTGCTTTTTTTCTGCCATTGCTGGCCTGCTGTCTGCTGATGCCTGCGTACCTTCTGCTGGCTGCCCAGACTGTGCCCAGTGACAGTGTGCCCAAATAAAAAAATAAAATGACCAACTTAGTAACTTACTACTACTACTCCTCTAAGTTGCCGTCGTTCTGAAGTAAAGTAAGTTCCTTTCCAACTTACTTGAACACTTCCCGCCGTCGGCCCGTGCGTCTCACTCTCTAGACTCTACGGTGATGACGGTCTCGACGTCGATGAGTCAGGTGAGGTCTCGACTCACTCTCCGTCAGACAGTGTCTCTTCAGAGTAGACTGCTCCCACAGTCGTCTGCACTCTCACACGTGACCCCATGTGCCGTAGCCGCCTGGCTGCTAACTGATACACTGACTGACAGTGACTGATGACACAACGCACGCAGCTGCTCTGAGGCTCCCTCCACTCTCCACATAATGTTACATGGTGCGTAGGGCAAGGGCAGCTCGCTGGGCAGGCCGGCAGGGGTTAACAAACATTACAATATAAAAAAATAACTTAGAAAGAAGTTGAAATGAAGTAATAAAAATAAATAATAACTTTTAATACACGGATCGGATGCTGTTCGCAATCGCAACAAGAACTTAGAGCAATAGCTTAATAAGCTGGCAGCTGCAATAATATACAGAAGCCATTCCACCACACCAGCCCAGCTGAGCTGCCGGCCTACGGCCCACCGGGATTTTTCCCGGTATCCCGGCTGCCCAATCCGGCCCTGTATGTGCCTTAATATGTGTGCATGTTAGGAGCAGATAGCTAGGTGCCCTGTAATGTATGTGCTTTTTTAGGATAACATGATACTTAGGTATGGTCCTTGATAAGTATTTGCTTTAGGAGCAGGGGATAGCTCTGTGCCTGGATATGTGTGTCTTTTAGCAGCATGTGTACTACTATATGCCCTGATATGTGTGTCTTTAAACAGCAGGTGACGTGTACTACTATATGCCCTGATATGTGTGTCTTGTCATGTCATATGTGCGTCACATGATCTATTTCTATAAACTGACTTTCTGTCAATAAAGCTGCAATATACGCTGCACAATACAACAGGTATATATGAGCATTATGAGTGATTGAGCTGAGGGCGGCTGATCATTGAGTACTTAACAGTGAGTACTAAATATACATTTCTTTAGCTTATTAATATAATTATAATGTACATATTTGATAGGTGACACTGACCTGGTATTTTAAAATTGGCCATTCAGCCTTGCCTTGCCCTTTCCCCTAAAATCTAAGCAAAGTACATTCCTGCATTTGTACCGTTGTGACACATATTGCTGCTTAATAGTACAGTTGCAGGAACCTACTGTGCTTAGTTTATATGGGCAACTGGTTGGCTCATAAAAAGGAATAACTGCTCAGAGAAACAGTAAGGGGCAATATAGTAACGTAAATTAATACAGGGTAAATTCATTTGCACAGTCATTGAATACAGTAATTATTTTTATGAGCTAAAGATGTTTATAATATTTTTTGTCCCTTTAATTTGCATTTTAACTATTCCCTATTGGACTGACCTGTGTGACCCTGTGTGACCTAATCACTGTGATCGTGTGGGGGGTGCATATTTACACTGACTGAATTCATTGCTTGTACTTGATGATCTTGACTTGATCACTTTGATAAATAGCACGTCACAACTGTATTTCTGATTTAAACCAGTGTTTCTTATCTTTATTTCTTTATTCACCCTGGGCCTGCCATAATTGGGATTCATTTTACAACCCAAGTCTATTTGTCTCACATAAAAAAAAAAATTGGACACTAAAGAAATCAATTTTATTTTTGTAGGACACATGCAAGAGCATATGATGTTAATACAATGAATAAACCAATGAATTTGTAGCTAAAGTTATATAAAAAAAAATGTTGTGGCTCCCTGAATATGGCTATCCTAAAATGGGACACACTCAGATAAGAAACCATTGACCAAATATGAGCCGCTGCCGCTGAGCAGTATTTTTTTTCAATGCAAAGTTATAATGAATAAATTATTAATACATAATCTAATGCCGGCCTCCTCCTCTGCTATTTTATTGCCTCGCTCCAAGACAGTACACAGACAGTTACACACACACACGTCTGTGTATACTGTGTAGGTAGCCTGTAGTGTAGCGTAGCTTCGTAGGCAATAAAATAGCAGAGAAGGAGGGGGTGGCATTAGATTAAGAAATAAATATGTCTTGATTGAACTTTAATTAAAGTGACAACAGTAATTTGAATAAAGTGGACTGCAGCTGTAACAATTCAGATAGTCGGATAATAGAGCATGCAATCTGTAAACTTAGGAGCCAGAGCCAGACCATTTTTGGTTCAGCATCCTGGGTAGTGCTTGCTGATTGGTGGCTATCTACATTTTGCCACCAATCAGCAATTACTACCCAGGTTTTGAACCAAAAATGGGCCAGCTCCAAAACTTGCATTCCTATTTTTCAAATAAAGATACCAAGAGAACAAAGAAAAGTTTATATTGGATGAAATTAGAAAGTTGCTTAAAATGAAATGCTCTATCTGAATCATGAAAGAAAAAATGTGGGTTTTGTATCCCTTTAAAGGGACACACTCAGTAAAGCCCAAATTAAACTTTCATGATTCAGATAGGGCATGCAATTTTAACTACTTTCAATTTTACTTTTATCATCATCTTTTCTTTGTTCTCCTCTTCTTGGTGTTCTTGGTTGAAAGTTAAACCTAGGAAGGCTCATGCTCTCTTCTTCTTGGTGTTCTTTGTTGAAAGCTAGCTAAACCTAGTTAGGCTCATGTTCTCTTCTTGTTGTTTTTGTTTGAAAGCTAAACCTAGGTAGACTCAGTCATGCTACTTTCTAATCTATGGGGTTTTCTAATCTAAGCTCTTGAAGATAGGTTTTTTTTTTTAACGTTTCCTAGTGTTTTAATAAATAATAAAAAAAGAAAACCCCATAATAAGTGATATTCTATGCTAATGCTTACAAAATGTTTTTAGTGTTTAATGTCCCTTTTAAAGCCAATTAGGGACAACGGTGTAGAATTGTGTTTTATCCTTGAGAAGTCAGCAGGTGCATTTCAATGTCTGAGAATTAGAATTTTCTCTATTTTATGAGATAATTTGCCTGAAAATGGTCTTCAAATAAATGGCAATATATTGCAAAGTTATTTAATTATGCATAATCATAAAAACCTTTTTTATATAAAATTCTAGTTGTTCTGATAACTTATGTTTCGTACTTACTACTTGTTTGATTAGAGCCCTCAATAACTTAATCATACCTATTTACTTTAATTGTATGTGTTGTGTACATGAATGCGCAATAATAATTTTAAAAAAAGTTTTAGATTAGTATATACAACAAGGCTCAAGCAGGTTAAAGACTCTGTGCCTGTCATCTATGTATCTATGTATCTATCTATCTATCTATCTATCTATCTATCTATCTATCTATCTATCTATCTATCTATCTATCTATCTATCTATGTATTAATTATGTTAGGGAGCGGCTGCTGTTTTATGATCTTATCCTCTTCATCAAGGGAAGTGTAGGCATTTTATCATCTTTTTGCTTACAGTGTTTGTGTGTACATGTGTATGCTCTGGAAAATGTGTGTTTGTGCGTACATGTGTATGTGTATGCTTTGTAGAGTGTGTGTTTGGGTGAACTTGTGTATGTTCTGGAGAGTGTGTGTTTGTGTGTACTTGTGTATGTTCTGGAGAGTGTGTGTTTGTGTGTACATGTGTATGCTCTGGAGAGTGTGTGTGTTTTTGTGTACATGTATATGTGCATGCTCTGAAGATTGTGTGTTTGTGTGCACATGTATATGTGTATGCTCTGGAGAGTGTGTATTTGTGTGTACATGTATATGTGTATGCTCTGGAGAGTGTGTGTTTGTGTGTACATGTATATGTGTATGCTATGGAGAGTGTGTGTGTATATGGGTTAGGGGAGTTTGTTATGTTAGGCATTCCCTTGGTATTCATGCAAGTGTTAATTTTGCTGTACAGTGGCTGTCTAAACAATAAATATGTAGTGAATATCCCAAAACTGGTGAGATGCTTTTAAGGGGGCCCAAAATAAATTCTTGCACCGGGGCCTTGTAGACATTAGGTCCGCCTCTGATTTTTAATATGCAATGCCGTGCATTGCATTAAATATTTATGTACTTAAAAAAAGATATAAATAAATAAAAAACAACGTTTAATTAATTAATTCATTAATTAGTAAATATTTTAAATTAATCCACAGTGGAGGAATTTATATATTTATTTACTTATTAGTACTGCTTAGGTCCAGTTTCACATATTGCAATTTATTTCAGTGGATGATCCACTGCTGGGCTAATCATTTAAAAAAAATATATAAAATAAATTGAGTTTGTTGTTTTTCGATGTTGGGGTGGAGAGCAAAATTGCATGCGCGGGGGGGGGGGCCCAAGAAAATGTTTGCCCAGGGTCCAGTCAATATTAAAGACGGCCCTGGATGTGAGGATATGGCAGGTTAGGGGTTTATAGTTTTAATTAGTGTTTGCGGTGTGGGGAGATGGCGGTTTAGGGGTCAATAGTTTTAATTAGTTTTTGCGATGTGGGGGAATGGCAGTGCAGGGGTTAAATATTAGTTAATGGGTGTAAGTGTACTTTGTACGGTATTTTTTATGTGTTTTGTGAAACTTTTTTGTTTTGCAAAACACATAACTACAACTCTTCGGGTGCGGAATGGATTGTTGCAGAAAAGACCATATTGCACGCGGGAAAGACTTGTAATATAAAATCCCTGATCATTACGCTCGCAAATACCATATCGCGCAGAAAAGTCATACTGCGCAACTTGTACTCTAGGTCTTTGTGTATTTTGTTAGAAACAGGGATGTAAGCTCATGAGCGTTCAAGTGTACTATATGGCACCAGTTTTACAAGAATCTTATCCATTTGCAAGAGCTCTATGTCTTGCCATTTAGTGCTCCAGACGCCTACCTATGAATATTTTCAACAAAGAATAGGAACAAAGCAAATTTGATAATAAAAAAATGGAAATTTTTAAATAAAGATAAAAATAAAATGTTTGATCTACAATACAGCCGAGATGCTAACTAGATATGTGCATGGCTAAAAAAATTGGTTAGTTTTCGGTTCGGATCGATACAGACTTTTCAAATTTCGGTTCGGATAGATTCGAATTCGGCAAAATTTGAATGAATTTGTTTCTGATTTATTCGGATTCGAATGAATTCGTTTCGGATTTATTCGGATTCGAATAAATTCGGCTGAATTTGGTTCTATTCGGTTCGATTCGGTTCCGAAATTCGGAAATTCGGTATGTTTTAGGTGGGATATTTAGGCTGTGTATTAGACTAGTATTATGTACTGTATAAATAGTACTAGTGTAATACATGGCCATCCGAATCTACCGAATAAAGTCAGTAGTTAAGAGTTTTATGGGCTAACACCGGAATATAAAGCTCTTAACTACTGAGTGCTACAAAGTACACTAACACCCATAAACTACCTATGAACCACTAAACCGAGGCCCCCCCACATCGCAAACCCTAATAAAATTATATAACCCCTAATCTGCCGACCAGACACCGCCGCCACCTACATTATAGCTATTAACCCCTAATCTGCTGTCCCTAACATCGCCAACCCCTACATTATAGTTATTAACCCCTAATCTGCCCCCCCAACGTCGCCGCAATCTAACTACAAGTATTAACCCCTAATCTGCTGACCGGACATCGCCGCCACCTACATTATAGCTATTAACCCCTAATCTGCTGTCCCTAACATCGCTGACCCCTACATAATAGTTATTAACCCCTAATCTGCCCCCCCCCAACGTCGCCGCAATCTAACTACAAGTATTATTATTTGTAAAATAAATACAAATTTACCTGTAAAATAAATCCTAACCTAAGTTACAATTACACCTAACACTACACTATCATTAAATTAATTAAATAAATTAAAACTAAATACTTACCTGTAAAATAAACCCAAATATAGCTACAATATAACTAATAGTTACATTGTAGCTATTTTAGGATTTATATTTATTTTACAGGCCACTTTGTATTTATTTTAACTAGGTACAATAGCTATTAAATAGTTATTGACTATTTAATAGCTACCTAGTTAAAATAATTACAAAATTACCTGTAAAATAAATCCTAACCTAAGTTAAAATTAAACCTAGCACTACACTATCATTAAATAAATTAAATAAATTAACTAGAAGTACCTACAATTATCTACAATTAAATAAACTAAAGTACAAAGAAAACAAAACACTAAATTACAAAAAAAAACAAACGCTAAATTACAAAAATATAAAAAAATTACAAGAATTTTAAACTAATTACACCTAATCTAAGCCCCCTAATAAAATAACAAAGCCCCCAAAATAATGCCCTACCCTATACCAAATTACAAAAGTTAACAGCTCTATTACCTTACCAGCCCTTAAAAGGGCATTTTGCAGGGCATGCCCCAAAGAAAACAGCTCTTTTGCCTGTAAAAAAAAAACACAATACCACCCCCCAACATTACAACCCACCACCCACATACCCCTATCCTAACCCAAACCCCCCTTAAATAAACCTAACACTACCCCCCTGAAGATCTCCCTACCTTGAGTAGTGTTCACCCAGCCGGGTCGAAGTCTTCATCCGATGGGGCAGAAGAGGACATCCAGACCGGCAGAAGTCTTCATCCAAGCGGGGCAAGAAGAGGTCTTCAATCCATCAGAAAAGTACCAAAAAACAAACAAACACAAAATTACCAAAAATAATAAAATATTACAAGAATTTTAAACTAATTACACCTAATATAAGCCCCTACTAGCTATTAATATAGCTACAATATAACTAATAGTTACATTGTAGCTATTTTAGGATTTATATTTATTTTAGTTAACTTTGTATTTATTTTAACTAGGTAAAATAGCTATTAAATAGTTATTGACTATTTAATAGCTACCTAGTTAAAATAATTACAAAATTACCTGTAAAATAAATCCTAACCTAAGTTACAATTAAACCTAACACTACACTATCATTAAATAAATTAAATAAATTAACTACAACTACCTACAATTAAATACAATTAAATAAACTAAACTAAAGTACAAAAACAAACAAACACTAAATTACAAAAAATAAAAAAAATTACAAGAATTTTAAACTAATTACACCTAATCCAAACCCCCTAATAAAATAACAAAGCCCCCCAAAATAAAAACTGCCCTACCCTATACTAAATTACAAAAGTTAACAGCTCTATTACCTTACCAGCCCTTAAAAGGGCCTTTTGCGGGGCATGCCCCACAAAAAACAGCTCTTTTGCCTGTAAAAAAACACAATACTCCCCCCCCACATTACAACCCACCACCCACATACCCCTACTCTAACCCAAACCCCCCTTAAATAAACCTAACACTACCCCCTTGAAGATCTCCCTACCTTGAGTCGTGTTCATCCAGCCGGGCCAAAGTCTTCATCCGATGGGGCAGAAGAGGACATCCAGACCGGCAGAAGTCTTCATCCAAGCAGGGCAAGAAGAGGTCTTCCATCCATCAGAAATCTTCATCCAGGCGGCATCTTCTATCTTCATCCATCCGGACTGGAGCGGCAGCATCCTGAAGACATCCGACGCGGAGCATCCTCTTCTTTCTTGATCCGACGACTAAATGACTGTACCTTTAAGTGACGTCATCCAAGATGGCGTCCATTGAATTCCGATTGGCTGATAGGATTCTATCAGCCAATTGTAATTAAGGTAGGAAAAATCTGATTGGCTGATTCAATCAGCCAATCAGATTCAAGTTCAATCCGATTGGCTGATCCAATCAGCCAATCAGATTGACCTCGCATTCTATTGGCTGTTCCGATCAGCCAATAGAATGCGATCTCAATCTGATTGGCTGACTGGATCAGCCAATCAGATTGAACTTGAATCTGATTGGCTGATTGAATCAGCCAATCAGATTTTTCCTACCTTAAGTCCGATTGGCTGATAGAATCCTATCAGCCAATCGGAATTCAAGGGACGCCATCTTGGATGACGTCACTTAAAGGTACAGTCATTTAGTCGTCGGATCAAGAAAGAAGAGGATGCTCCACGTCGGATGTCTTCAGGATGCTGCCGCTCCAGTCCGGATGGATGAAGATAGAAGATGCCGTCTGGATGAAGACTTCTGATGGATGGAAGACCTCTTCTTGCCCCGCTTGGATGAAGACTTCTGCCGGTCTTGATGTCCTCTTCTGCCCCATCGGATGAAGACTTCGGCCCGGCTGGGTGAACATGACTCAAGGTAGGGAGATCTTCAAGGGGGTAGTGTTAGGTTTATTTAAGGGGGGTTTGGTTTAGAGTAGGGGTATGTGGGTGGCAGGTTGTAATGTGGGGGGGGTATTGTGGGTTTTTTTACAGGCAAAAGAGCTGTTTTCTTTGGGGCATGCCCCGCAAAAGGCCCTTTTAAGGGCTTGTAAGGTAATAGAGCTGTTAACTGTTGTAATTTAGTATAGGGTAGGGCATTTTTTTATTTTGGGGGGCTTTGTTATTTTATTAGGGGGCTTAGATTAGGTGTAATTAGTTGAAAATTCTTGTAATATTTTTTTATTTTTTGTAATTTAGTGTGTTTTTTTTTTTTTGTACTTTTGTTTTGTTTATTTAATTGTAGATAATGTAGGTACTTGTAGTTAATTTATTTAATTTATTTAATGATAGTGTAGTGTTAGGTTTAATTGTAACAGGTTAGGATTTATTTTACAGGTAATTTTGTAATTATTATAACTAGGTAGCTATTAAATAGTCAATAACTATTTAATAGCTATTGTACCTAGTTAAAATAAATACAAAGTTGCCTGTAAAATAAATATAAATCCTAAAATAGCTACAATATAATTATTATTTATATTGTAGCTATATTAGGGATTATTTTACAGGTAAATATTTAGTTTTAAATAGGATTCATTTATTTAATTAATTTAATGATAGTGTAGTGTTAGGTGTAATGGTAACTTAGGTTAGGATTTATTTTTCAGGTAAATTTGTATTTATTTTAGCTAGGTAGTTATTAAATAGTTATTAACTATTTAATCACTATTGTACCTAGTTAAAATAAATACAAAGTTGCCTGTAAAATAAAAATAAACCCTAAGCTAGCTACAATGTAACTATTATTTATATTGTAGCTATATTAGGGTTTATTTTATAGGTAAGTATTTAGTTTTAAATAGGATTAATTTATTTAATTATAGTAAATTTATTTCGTTTTATTTAAATTATATTTAAATTAGGAGGGTGTTAGGGTTAGGGTTAGACTTAGGTTTAGGGGTTAATAACTTTATTATGATAGCGGCGACGTTGGGGGCGGGAGATTAGGGGTTAATAATTGTAGTTAGATTGCGGCAACGTTGGGGGTGGCAGATTAGGGGTTAATAAGTATAATGTAGGGGTCGGTGATGTTAGGGACAGCAGATTAGGGGTTAATAGCTATAATGTAGGTGGCGGCGATGCCCGGTCGGCAGATTAGGGGTTAATACTTGTAGTTAGTTTGCGGCGACGTTGGGGGTGGCAGATTAGGGGTTAATAACTATAATGTAGGGGTCGGCGTTGTTAGGGACAGCAGATTAGGGGTTAATAGCTATAATGTAGGTGGCGGCGATGTCCGGTTGGCAGATTAGGGGTTAATACTTGTAGTTAGATTGCGGCGACATTGGGGGGGCAGATTAGGGGTTAATAACTATAATGTAGGGGTCGGTGATGTTAAGGACAGCAGATTAGGGGTTAATAGCTATAATGTAGGTGGCGGCGATGTCCGGTCGGCAGATTACTGGTTAATAAGGTAATGCAGGTGTCAGCGATAGCGGGGGCGGCAGATTAGGGGTTAATAAGTGTTAGATTAAGGGTGTTTAGAGACTCGGGTACATGTTAGGGTGTTAGGTGCAGACTTAGTGTTTCCCCATAGGAAACAATGGGGCTGCGGTTTTTTTTTTTCAGCCAAAACTGCCCCATTGTTTCCTATGGGGGAATGCCGAATTTTACCGAGCTAATTCGGATTTATTCGGAGATACGGCAGCTATTTCGGATTCATTCGGTAGATTCAGAAGTATTTTAATTCGGAAATTCGAATCGATCCAAATCTCCGAATTTACTGAATTTTCCGAATTTCCGAATAAATCCGAAACGAATCGCACATGTCTAATGCTAACCCTAGAAGAATATTGATATTATAAAATACAAAAATTTAATACCTTTTTATATATAAAATTCATATGGGATAGTATTCTAAAAGAATATCACTCTAACCAAAAAGTATCACCAGCACCATCAGCACGAGACAATCTTTGGCTCTCCCACCTAGACCTATGGCAATACCTAGTGCTTCTATACCATTGGGATAACTCAGAAACTTCTTATAGGACCTACCCTGGGACTAGATACTCTCAACATACAATCATTTCATGGAAAAATGTAATGTACCCAAGAAAATGTACCACACATATGTAAACTACCATGTTTATTATATTTTATTGTTCTTTTTTTTTGCTCAAAATCGAATAAAAAGAATTTAAACCAAAAATTTAAATTTTGGGGTTTCATATCCCTTTAATAATGCATATTTTGATTTTGAAATCAGAAGATTAATAAGGCAGATATGTATTTCATATTATTTTCCAAGAGTTTTAAGGCCAAAGTTCTGAACTCCATATCTGCCAAAAACAAGAGTACAATTGTGATTAACCCAATAGATGTTAAAAAGCACTGACTTAAATAAATTAATATAAAACCTATTAATTTAGGAGATCTTCAATCATGGAGTTGTCCTACTAGTTGATCACAAAAATGTCCTTAGTGGGTTGCAACTTATGTGTAGTGTTTGTGTTTTATGAGAGTGTGTGGAATGTGTGTTTTATGAGTGTGTGTGTTGTAAGAGAGTGTGTGTGATTGCAGCTATCTTCTTGTATATTACTCCATACATTTTAAGACCAAGCAAAAAAATAGGGTTGCAAAGGTATGTGGTAACATGGTACTGGGTCTTGGAAACATTTTTTTTCAAGAACCCTGCTTTAACATATATATATGCATATATACACATGTCTAAATATGTGTATGCATATCTAAGACATAGGAAATAAAAGCACTCACTGGGCTTCAGTCATCAGTGACAATCCTCTTTTATTGTGTGATGTTTCGGGACCACAAATGTCCCATCCTCTGACCAGCAACAAGTGAAAACGAACAAACATGTATAGGCCTATTGAACCCTCCCTCTGCAGGCTACCAATCAAAGTAAGCCATGTGCATAAAACAGAATCAAGCCGTGTGCAAACTACCTGTGCAGACTTGATAATACATATGTTCTATGTGTAAATGCTTCGTGTGAACACTACTACTAATATAAGTGCAATGTGTGCTATCTAGTGTAACCCATTTATGTGATTGTAATAAAATGTATAGATCAGCTCCATCACGCCGATCGGAGGTGTTAGTGTTGTCATGTTGCTGTTCAATTGACAACAACATCAGCGGCTGTATGCGTCTGGTCCACATGGCTACCTAAACAAACACACCTGTTGGTTCCCAGCTGGCACACCCATATTTCCGATTAGCCAAGGGATTACTACATGCAGACTAACTCAGATAGCACAGATTGAATTTATATTAGTAGTAGTGTTCACACAAAGCAGTTAAACATATGTATTATCAAGTCTGCATAGGCAGTTTGCACACGGCTTGATTCTGTTTTATGCACACGACTTACTTTGATTGGTAGCCTGCAGAGGGAGAGTTCTATAGGCCTATAAATGTTTGTTCTTTTTCACATGTTGCTGGTCAGAGGAAGGGACGTTTGTGGTCCCGAAACGTCACACAATAAAAGAGGATTGTCAGTGATGACTAAAGCCCAGTGAGTGCTTTTTTTTCTCCTATTTCTCCTATTTTCTCCTATTTCTTAGCTGTATTCTGGTTGGTGAGGGTGCACACACAACTCAAATTGGATTTGTATGTATATCTATATATACTCTGTATATAATATATATGTGTACATGTGTATTTAAATATGTATGTGTTTTACTGTAAATATTTAACATTCTAATGTTCTTCACTTACAGAATAATGTGCTTTTTTATTGTATATATATATATATATATATATATATATATATATATATATATATATATATATATATATATATATATATATATATATATATATATATATAACAACAATTAAAATTATGGGGAGGCGAAAAGTGAGTTTAAAATCCTCCACTAAATACAAAATATAGATACAATAACTCATTGTATAAACCATTTACAAATCTAAACAAGTCAGAAGACTTGTTATAAACCCAGAAACTCTCCGACTACACTGTTCCCAATGCAGCAAAGGAATCTGGGTAAGATATGCAAATGAGATTCACAATGACTCACTTTTTTACTTTTAGCCTGCTTTTTAAAGACAGACTTCCCTTTATGCCATAGCACTGCTGCATTACACAGCTTTTATGCTTAGCTAGGGTTAGTACAGTGATTTTAACCAATCCCAGGACAGCTGTTTCGTGGTTTTTGCCACTCATCAGCTGGGAGTAGGTTGAATCACTGCTTGGTAAAGTTCATTTCTGGGGGAAATTCAACAACAATTAAAATTATGGGGAGGCGAAAAGTGAGTTTAAAATCCTCCACTAAATACAAAATATAGAGAAAATAACGAAATAATGAATTTCCCCCAGAAATGAACTTTACCAAGCAGTGATTCAACCTACTCCCAGCTGATGAGTGTCAAAAACCACGAAACAGCTGTCCTGGGATTGGTTAGAATCACTGTACTAACCCTAGCTAAGCATAAAAGCTGTGTAATGCAGCAGTGCTATGGCATAAAGGGAAGTCTGTCTTTAAAAAGCAGGCTAAAAGTAAAAAGGTGAGTCATTGTGAATCTCATTTGCATATCTTACCCAGATTCCTTTGCTGCATTGGGAACAGTGTAGTCGGAGAGTTTCTGGGTTTATAACAAGTCTTCTGACTTGTTTAGATTTGTAAATGGTTTATACAATGAGTTATTTTCTCTCTCTCTCTCTCTCTCTCTCTCTCTCTCTCTCTCTCTCTCTATATATATATATATATATATATATATATATATATATATATATATATATATATATATATATATAAATATGCATTCCTATAGATATATAGATAGAGTTATCTATTGTAACAGTATTATATATATATATATATATATATATATATATATATATATATATATATATATATATATATATATATATATATATATATATAATCCCAAAAAGAAGCAGGCACTCTCCGTTTGAATTACAAAAAATAATTTACTACGTGACGTTTCGGGGTTTCACCCCCGTCCTCAGACTTACAACAACAGTGAACAAAAGCAGAAACATACTTATACCCCCCCAGCACCAATTATGTATTCAATAAACCAATAATGTAATAAGGTAATAAGCAACATCAGATACATTCACCTAAACTCCATCATGATCCGGCTCACAGTGGTGCACACCCGGCGCTTCAATTGCGTCATCTACAAGGAGACAATGCACACTAATGGGTCACACCCCCGGAAGCCGCCAACCACCTACCCGTGCCAACCACAGCAGATATACGTCATCAAAGACATTGTATGTGGCTGGAGGCTCAATTCCCAGTGATCGTATAACCAACAGTGAAATCCTGTGTAAAAAACAATGTAAAATACATTATTAATATATACAGCATATAATACAAGATTAAAAAACAAGCAACATTTCACCATCAACCTCTAATCTTATTAGGATAGTACATAGCCTGTACATTACTAAATATGCGGTTAATCAATACAGAAACATAACTGGCCAAACAAAAAGCATAAGATATAGAGCATAAAGTATAAACAGTAGCTGACACCTGGGAATAGTTAGAGTCCTCGAACTTCATTCAGTTACATCCTTTCATACTGCTATTCTGCACTCTATGCCTAAATCTATTCTATTTGAGATAAACACATAGGTAAAGCTAAACTTAAAGAGCAACCAAACCAGAACAGAAAGGTAAAATAAACACTAGATAATAATATAGGAATATAGGAATGGAGTAAACTAGAGTACCCATGGCAAATAGAAAAAATTGAAAAAATTTCAACAATTTTTTTAGAAAAAACACTGCCAGTCCAGCTTCACATTCAAGCCCTTAGGGGTCAGGGTATCTAATCATTTAAGAACTTTTTCCCCCTTTAATGTGACCTATAACCTGTACAACTCAATTGAAAAACAAACTGAAATATTTTAGGTAAAGGGAAATAAAAATAAAAAAATTAAATAATATGGTTGCATAAGTGTGAACACCCTTAAACTAATACTTTATTGAAGCACCTTTTGATTTTATTACAGCACTCAGTCTTTTTGGGTATGAGTTTTTCAGCATGGCACACCTTGACTTAGCAAGATTTGCCCACTCTTCTTTGCAAAACCACTCTAAATCTGTCAGAATGCGAGGGCATCTCCTGTGCACAGCCCTCTTCAGATCACCCCACAGATTTTGAATTGGATTCAGGTCTGGGCTCTGGCTGGGCCATCCCAAAACTTTAATCTTCTGGTGAAGCCATTCCTTTGTTGATTTGGATGTATGCTTTGGGTCGTTGTCATGCTGAAATATGAAGTTCCTCTTCCTGTTCAGCTTTCTAGCAGAAGCCTGAAGGTTTTGTGCCAATATTGTCTGGTATTTGGAACTGTTCATTATTCCCTCTACCTTGACTAAGGCCCCAGTTCCAGCTGAAGAAAAACAGCCCCAAAGCATGATGCTGCCACCACCATGCTTCACTGTGGGTATGGTGTTCTTTTGGTGATATGCAATGTTGTTTTTGCGCCAAACATATCTTTTGGAATTATGGCCAAAAACTTCAACTTTGGTTTCATCAGACCAGAACACCTTTTGCAACATGCTTTTGGGAACCTTCAGATGTGTTTTTGCAAAATTTAGCCGGGCTTCAATGTTTTTTTTTGTAAGAAAAGGCTTCCGTCTTGCCACTCTACCCCATAGTCCAGACATATGAAGAATACGGGTGATTGTTGTCACATGTACCACACAGCCAGTACTTGCCAGATATTCCTGCAGCTCCTTTAATGTTGCTGTAGGCCTTTTGACAGCCTCTCAGATCAGTTTTCTTCTCGTCTTTTCATCAATTTTGGAGGGACATCCAGTTCTTGGTAATGTCACTGTTGCACCATATTTTCTTCACTTGATGATGACTGTCTTCACTGTGTTCCATGGTATATCTAGTGCCTTGGAAATTCTTTTGTACCCTTCTCCTGACTGATACCTTTTAACAATGAGATCCCTCTGATGTTTTAGAAGCTCTCTGCGGACCATAGCTTTTGCTGTAGGATGCGACTAACAAAATGTCAGGAAAGACCTACTAGAACAGCTGAACTTTATTTGGGGTTAATCAGAGGCACTTTAAATGATGACAGGTGTGTACTGACTCTTATTTAACATGATTTTGAGTGTGATTGCTTAATTCTGAACACAGCTACATCCCCAGTTATAAAAGGGTGTTCACACTTATGCAACCATATTATTTTAGTTTTTTATTTTTATTTCCCTTTACCTAAAAGATTTCAGTTTGTTTTTCAATTGAGTTGTACAGTTTATAGGTCACATTAAAGGTGGAAAAAGTTCTGAAATGATTTATCTTTGTCTCATTTTTTTACATCACAGAAACCTGACATTGTAACAGGGGTGTGTAGACTTTTTATATCCACTCGTATATATATATATATATATATATATATATATATATATATATATATATATATATATATATATATATATATATATATATATATATTTAGAATTAAAATACATTATTTTCTATGTGAAGGACATAGGAATGTAAAATATGTATTTAGCGCATTGGGTTTCATCAAAAAGGACATTATCTAGTAAGCGAAGAAAATTGGAATATTAAATATGTACTGTACATATACAGTAAAATGCATAAATACATAGATACATATGTGTTTATATATATATATATATATATATATATATATATATATATGTATATATATATATATATATATATATATATATATATATATATATATAAAAATATATATATATATATGTATGTATGTCTGTTTGTGCAAATTGGAGCCCTTTGCAGTCAAATACCTGAAAACATGAAAAATAATTTATATTCACTATTACTATTTATTGATGTGTAGGTAGTGTAAATATTTTACATTCCAATGTATATATATCTGTATATCTCTATTCCTACATATAGATGTATAGATAGATAGATTGCAGCTAGAAGTGCAAATGTTATCGCTTGATCAGCAGCGCTAAATTGCACTACACTCATAGGGGACTATCTATCAAGCTCCGGATGGAGCTTGAAGGCCCGTGTTTCTGGCGAGTCTTCAGACCGCTGCTCCATAACTCTGTCCGCCTGCTCTGATGAGGCGGACAGGAGTCTGCAGGGGGCAGCGTTGCACCAGCAGCTCTTGTGAGCTGCTGGTGCAATGCTGAATACGGAGAGCGTATTGCTCTCCGCATTCAGAGAGGTCTTGCCGACCTGATCCACACTGTTGGATCAGGTCCGCAAGACCTTTAATAAATTGGCCTCACAATCTAGTGCTATATTGCAGAACCAAATGTAGACTGGAGAGCAATTACAAAATAAAAGTGTAGAAATTATTATTGATGGGTATTCATATTTGAGTCTAGCCTAAATACAGAGGAAATACAGATTTTATATTGCAAGCATTTAATATGTAAAATATGAGTGATTCAGTGTGTCTGTTTTTGTAAACCATTAACAATATTATTTCCCTAAAATTTTAAAATATAAATTGAAATGCACCTCTAAAGATTATTGTAGTTTTACACCATTTTTAAATAACAAATCAATTCAATAACTATCATATAATTTAAGTAAATGGTAGCTAGGGTGTATTTTTCAGCACTGTAAAGATAGTTAATCAATTTCTTTTTTTCTTGACATTATGCTTAAAATGATTACTGCTTCATGTCTTAAAATGATTGCTTCTTCATATCTTTTAGGTATAGAGTATAATTACAGTACTTATTTTAAGGATCGCTCAAAATAATATAGCCCATATAAATAATTTAATTTAATTGATTGATTTATGCATTTAAATTCATGCTAAACAAGAGCAAAAAAAGGGGTATATTAATTTGACCATTAGGATTCATTGATGCAAAAAAGCCAGTGATCAACACATAAAAAAATTACTGCCAAGCATAAAACAAAGAATGTTGATGAAAATGAAAAAGTGGTAATTATACTCTGTAATGTAATGATATAAATACTCTAGGCTATGAGATAGTGACAGTAGACATAAAAAGCTAAAAATATATACCAAAGAGTCCTAGAAAAAAAGAAAATTGTTGCCTATAGGATTCAAGGTATCTGCCATTACGAAGGTATCACATTTCTTATCTCATGAAGTTACGTCAAATTAATACAAATCAATGCATTATAATTAATTATATTCAGTGTTAGACATATCATATGATGCTTCTTGTCTAACTTTCATGAGATGTAGTGCTAAAATTATTCACCACCTTTAAGATTGTAAAATAGCTTTTAATTTATAATTCTGAGTATTAATTTGGAAATCCCAGTCCCTTACATTTATGACTTCATTTGTAATATGGCATCAACTCTACATGTAATTCTCTGCTATCTAAACTTTTATTTAAATCCACTACATCAGTAAATTAAACCCTCACTTCCAGTATATCCTAACCATCAATTAGGCACCATCAAGAATATTAAAATGCATTTTGTTAGCCCCTAAACACTCCAACTATAATTAATTGATCCCCATAAAAATCGCCTTTCTAAATTAACTCCTGCCACCCTGAAAAATACAGAAGCCTTGGAAACTACATCCAACTAAACTCTATATAAAATGTTCCTCTACTACTGAGTCTCATTACAATTGTTCCCAAACCACCATTTATTCTGGAAAGAGAAAATACAGTGGCCTAGAAGCCTCACCCACACAAATTATTTTTTTGTGATAAAAACTATATAGATACAAGGTAGTGATACAATAAAATACAATGGAACAATATAGGGCAAGATTACATATGCGGCTTCGCCCGATGCCGGTTTTTACGCTGTTTTGGTATCACATATACAGCGCTGCATATAAATGTGGCACGTATATTTCACCCGTCACCTGAAATTTTTACTCCCATAAGCTAACATAGAACCGCGTCGCAAATCGGTATCAAATATTCAGCGGCAAAAATTGAGAAATTTTACTCCATTTTCACCTCGCCGTACATAGGCAGGCGCAGCAAGCCTTAAGCTGAAAATGTGAGCACTGTAACTCCAGTAACTGCCTGAAAATATAAACTAATACCTAACACATGCACAATATCTATCTACCTGTCAACCCCGATCCCCACCGCAATAACTAAGTATATTAACCCCTAATCCACCACTAACCCACATCGCAATAAACCTAATAAAACTATTAACCCTTAATCCGCCATTAACCATATCGCAATAAACCTAATAAATGTATTAACCCCTAATCCGCCATTAACCCACATCGCAATAAACCTAATAAAACTATTAACCCCTAACCCGCCATTAACCCACATCACAATAAACCTATTAACCCCTAATCCGCCATTAACCCACAACACAATAAACCTAATAAAACTATTAACCCTCAATCCGACAAAACCACACAACGCAATAACCCTAATAAATCTATTAACCCCTTATCTGTCCAACCCCCACAAGGCAAATAACTGATTAAATTACTAAGCCCCCTAACCTAACACCCCCTAAATTAACCCCAATTACCTAAATTAAAAAATACTAAGTTACAATTAAAATAAAAAAGCTTGCATTACTTAAAAATAAAAAAAACTAAGATTAAACTAATATACGATTGCAAAAAATTAAAAACTCTAACATTACATGAAATAATAAACAAAATTATCAAAAATTAAAAAATTAAACCTAATCCCTATGAAAATACAAAAGAAAAACCAAGATAAAACCCCCCCCCCTAATCTAATGCTAAACTACCAATAGCCCTTAAAAGGGCTTTTAGTAGGGCATTGCCCTATGTTAAACAGATCTTTTATCTTAAAAAATACTAAGTCCCCCCCTAACAGTAAAACCCCCCACCCACCAAACCCCCCAAAATAAATAAACCTAACACTAAAAAACCTAAACTACCCTTTGCCCCTAAGAGTGCCCAACAAATCCCTAATGTATAAGGGGTTAATACATTTATTAGGTCATTTTTTATGTTGGGGTTGGCGGATTTAGGGGTTAATCCTTTTTTTAGGTAGATTACAATGTGTGTGAATGGCGGATTAGAGGTTAATAGTTTAATTAGGCATATTGCGTTGTGGGTGGTTGTGGGTTTAGGGGTAAATACTTTTATTATTAGTTCTGATGTGGGTTTGATGGCGGATATAGGGGTTTTATGTCGGGTTTAATTTTGGGAGGCGGGTTAGACTTTTATGGATATATATTTGATTTTTTTTTTTAAATTTCTTAGGCGCCGGCAGTTTCTAAAGTCACTGGCGACTACAGAAATTTGTATTTACGCTCATTTCAGGACATCGCTAGTTTATCCAACTTACGGCACTTTATGAACTGCCGGCGATAGAAGGTGAAATTACGGGGTGGCACGGGTTTCAGCAGTTGCGCTGAAGCTTGCATCGCATATTTAATCTCGCCCATAGTGTTCAAACAAAGTGCAAATAGAAATAAAATAAAAAGTGAACAACCATATATCACCAAACAAATAAATACTTAAATAAATTGAAGACATAGGTTCATATAGCACAATCTTTAATAAGCTATATTCTTTGTTCCAGGATTTCCTCAAAGAAAAAGAGAGCAAGACTCATAGGGCAGAATGGAGAGAAATAGCTCTAAGGACAAGGTTGCAGGATTATTTATATTTTTCAGAGCTACATTTCAGCTTGGAGAAAATCAAGGATGAAAATCAATCCTCTGGCATGGTACAGGAACTGATTAAACAATATTTATTTAATTGCAATAAAATACATTATACAATAGTAAAAGGTTATAAGAACACTCAGGGTAAAGCTCAACACATGCAGAGGACCAGTGGTTATCGGATTGCAGGCAGGTCCAATTAAACTCACTGTTACAGAAATCCTCTTGTTTTGCCAGAGTCAAATATTTTCCCCTCTTTGACTTTGGTTAGGACACAAAGAGGGGAAAAGATTTGACTTTGGCACAAGAGTGTGTTTAATTGGACCTGGTCCTCTGCATGTGTTGTGCTTTACCTTTAATTGAAATAACTCAATACAACAAATACTTCAAGTTGTTTCTCCAAATTCAACTGAAAATGCAACTTTTCATGACTTCTGCAGTCTCAAAATTATTCAAACCTCTTAATAGAATTTCTCACAACAGCATAAATATGTAAAATAGGTGTTGTCTCAAGCACACATGATGCAACATATCAAGGGCTTCATAATTTGCACCAGGTGTGCTTGAACTAGAACACATGAAATACCCGAACTGCCTAGGGTTTTATTGAGTGTCACATTTGACTGCATGGTAGAAATATGGCTAAGTCAAAATAATGGTTGAAAAAGTTAAGAGAAGAGATTATCGCCCTTCACAAATAAGGAACCATATACAAAAGATAACAAAGGCACTAAATGTTCATAGAGACACCATTGGAATCATAGTTTGCAAGTTCAAAATTAAAGGAACAGTGGTTACACTACTTGGACGGGTCAGAAAAAGGAAGCTATCAACGGCTGCAACCAGATCTCTGAAAAGGCAGGTTGAGAAAAACCCTTGAGTGACTGCAAAAGACTTTCAGCAAGACTTGGTGGCAGCAGGCACTGAGGTTTCAGTTTGCACAGTAAGGCATGTACTAAATGCAGACGGTTTCTATGTCAGAACTGCAAGACATTCACCACTACTGACCCAAAAGCACAAGAAAAGTGGGCTCCAATATGCTCAAAATCATATAAATAAGCCACAGAAGTTTTGGGATTCTGTTCTGTGGAGCGATGAAACAAAATTGGAACTTTTCGGCCTGATGGATCAGCATTTATGTCTGGAGGAAGAAGGATTAAGCATACGCAGCCTACAGTTAAGCATGTTGGTGATTCGATGATGCTCTGTGGCTGCTTTGCATCCTTTGACACTGGAAACCTGCAGCAAGATGGATTCATTGAAGTATCAGGAAATCCTAGGAGTAAATTTATGTGAGGAAGCTGAAGTTTGGGCATGATTGGACCTTCCAACAGCACAATAATCCCAAGTATACCTTAAAATTCCATCAAGGCTTGGTTGCAGAAGACGTCCTGGAAGATTCTACAGTGGCAATCACAGTCACCTGACTTGAACCTCATAGAAAATCTGTGGTGGGAAGAAGGCGGTTGAAGCACACAAACTCATGAATAATACTGAACTGGAGGCCATTGCTCATGAGGAATAGGCTAAGATTCCTCAGGAACGCTGCCAGAAACTGGTGTCTTGCTATGAATCTTGTTTGCAGCAAGTCATAGCAGCAAAAGGCTGCTCTACTAAGTACTAAATATGCTTGCCATGAAGGGGTTGAATCATTTTTAGACTGCAGAATTCATTAAATATTGCATTTTCAGTTGAATTTGGGGAAACCACTAGAAGCATTCATTGTGTTGAGCTCTTTCAATTGTTTTGTTTGATTTGTTCATTGCAAACAGCCTGTAAATTTTGACAATAATCCTGATTTGCAATGGGGGTTGAATAATTCTGATTACAACTCTATACATACATATCCATCTTTAGAAATGTATATGTATGTATCACTATGTTAAAGTCATTTGCCTGCCTTTTTTTTTTCTAACACCTCAGACCTCATATCTTTGAGCACCTTTTTTTTAATAATTTTTATTAGATGGTGTTATTATGAGTGTAACTGTACTTGATAATGTTTTTTGATGTTTTATGTGACACTTCTATGTTTTCCGAAACAGTTAACCACAGCTCTGAAGTCGTGGTAATCATTCTTGCATAATTTGTGGTTGAGCTCACACAATCACGTATATACGTTTAACTCTCAATACAAGCACAACTTAATCTGCGCACAAACGATTGCAAAAAACTGATATTGCTTGCACGCAAATGTTTGTGGTTCACTCGTAATCTGGCCCTTAGTTGGATAATAAAAAAACATCCTCATTAGAGTTATGTGCTTTGTAAATGGTTTCCTAAGCATTTCATACTTCTTTTTTTTTGCAAAAAGTAAATAAACCACAACACCACAAACAATGCTAATGTTCATGCAATTAATTTGATAATAATGCAAATTAGGATTGATCTAATTTAAATTATGACTCTGGTTATTTATTTTGTTTGCCTGTTGAACAATTAGAGTTGCTAAACAGAATCTCATCTGCTTTCAATGAAACTGATTGAATGAGAATCTCTTTGACCCATTCCATAAATCATCATGCCTCATCTGTACATTCGTTAATTTCAGCAATGTAATTGATTTCCATTATAATTACTTTAAGTAGAGGATTTAAAAGTAGAGAAATAAACCTTATTTCACCATAAAGTGAAAAATGCATAATTTTACATGCCCATGTATGTATATCCCAAGGGGAATAGGGTAGTCTGCCAAATTTACCATTTAACAGCTTTGAAGATGGATTAACACAATAATTTGAATAGACTGATGAAACAGAAATTATGAAAGTTTGTGTTTGATTATGGTGTTAATATTAAACTCAGTTATGTATCCAGTCCTTTGTGTAGGACTGAATGCATACAGAATAGTGAGTTTTCATCTATTTACTCAAAAGCCCCATTTTTGTTCAAACAAATCCTGCAAATTTAATTAACTTAATATTTAAAATCTATATTGATGCATGATCCTTGTTATTTTTCAAATTATTAAGACATTTTAGTAATTTTTAGTAAGTCAATCTATTTTTTATTACTAAAATGTACAGATTACTTTCATTAAGAGCACTATCCACAAACTATGACCTAACACCCAATTTATAAGTTGATGAAAATAAAGGGACTTCAAAATTTTATGAGTATGACTCAAGTCTATTGCAAATCTACGTTTTGTAGAAGCTGTCTTGCTATACTTGTAAGTGGAAGCTGTTGCTGTTTTATTTTTTACAGAGCTGACTTGAATTAACATACGGCTAGATTTAGAGTTCTGCGTCCAAAGGGGTGCGTTAGCTACGCATGCTTTTTTTCCCCCGCACCATTTAAATACCGCTGGTATTTAGAGTTCACAGAATGGCTGTGTTAGGCTCCAAAAAAGGGAGCGTAGAGCATATTTAACGCCACTGCAACTCTCGATACCAGCGGTGCTTACGGACGCGGCCAGCTTCAAAAACGTGCTCGTGCACGATTCCCCCATAGAATCCTATCAGCCAATCGGAATTCGACGGACGCCATCTTGGATGACGTCATTTAAAGGAACCGTCATTCGGCGAGTAGGCGTCGGTAGAAGAGGTTGGATCCGCGTCGGCTGGAAGATGATGGCTCCGGAAGAAAGAAGATTGAAGATGCCGTTGATAGAAGACTTCAGCCGGATCTAGTACCTCTTCAGCTCCCGCTTGGATGAAGACATCGGAGCCAGGATGGATCGGTGTGATACCCGGCGAGGTGAAGATAAGGTAGGAAGATCTTCAGGGGCTTAGTGTTAGGTTTATTTAAGGGGGGGTTGGGTTAGATTAGGGGTATGTGGGTGGTGGGTTGTAATGTTGGGGGGGTATTGTATGTGTTTTTTTTACAGGCAAAAGAGCTGAATCCTTTGGGGCATGCCCCGCAAAGGGCCCTTTTCAGGGCTGGTAAGGTAAAAGAGCTTTGAACTTTTTAAATTTAGAATAGGGTAGGGCATTTTTTTATTTTGGGGGTCTTTGTTATTTTATTAGGGGGCTTAGAGTAGGTGTAATTAGTTTAAAATTGTTGTAATATTTTTCTAATGTTTGTAAATATTTTTTTATTTTTTGTAACTTAGCTTTTTTTATTTTTTGTACTTTAGTTAGTTTATTTCATTGCATTTATTTGTAGGTATTTTATTTAATTTATTTATTGATAGTGTAGTGTTAGGTTTAATTGTAGGTAATTGTAGGTATTTTATTTAATTTATTTATTGATAGTTTAGTGTTAGGTTTAATTGTAGATAATTGTAGGTATTGTATTTAATTAATTTATTGATAGTGTAGTCTTAGGTTTAATTATAACATAGGTTAGGATTTATTTTACAGGTAATTTTGTAATTATTTTAACTAGGTAACTATTTAATAGTTATTAACTATTTAATAGCTATTGTACCTGGTTAAAATAATTACAAAGTTACCTGTAAAATAAATATTAATCCTAAAATAGCTACAATATAATTATTATTTATAGTGTAGCTATATTAGGGTTTATTTTACAGGTAAGTATTTAGCTTTAAATAGGAATAATTTATTTAATATATTAATAAATATAAATATAATTTATTTATATATTTAAATAAGAGTTAATTTATTTCGTTAGATTTAAATTATATTTAATTTAGGGGGTTGTTAGGGTTAGGGTTAGACTTAGCTTAAGGGGTTAATACATTTATTATAGTAGCAGTGAGATCCGGTCGGCAGATTAGGGGTTAATAATTGTAGGTAGGTGGAGGCGACGTTGGGGGCGGCAGATTAGGGGTTAATAAATATAATATAGGGTCGGCGGTGTTAGGGGCAGCAGATTAGGGGTACATAGGGATAATGTAGCTGGCGGCAGTGTACGGAGCGGCAGATTAGGGGTTAAAAAATATGCAGGTGTCAGCGATAGCGGGGGCGGCAGATTAGGGGTTAATAAATATAATATAGGGGTCGGCGGTGTTAGGGGCAGCAGATTAGGGGTTCATTAGGGGGTTGTTAGGGTTAGGGTTAGACTTAGCTTAAGGGGTTAATACATTTATTATAGTAGTGGTGAGATCCGGTCAGCAGATTAGGGGTTAATAATTGTAGGTAGGTGGAGGCGATGTTGGGGGCGGCAGATTAGGGGTTAATAAATATAATATAGGGTCGGCGGTGTTAGGGGCAGCAGATTAGGGGTACATAGGGATAATGTAGCTGGCGGCGGTGTACGGAGCGGCAGATTAGGGGTTAAAAAAATATGCAGGTGTCAGCGATAGCGGGGGCGGCAGATTAGGGGTTAATAAATATAATATAGGGGTCGGCGGTGTTAGGGGCAGCAGATTAGGGGTTCATAGGGATAACGTAGGTGGCAGCGGTGTGCGGTCGGCAGATTAGGGGTTAAAAAATTTTAATAGAGTGGCGGCGATGTGGGGGGACCTCGTTTTAGGGGTACATAGGTAGTTTATGGGTGTTAGTGTACTTTAGAGCACAGTAGTTAAGAGCTTTATAAACCGGCGTTAGCCCAGAAAGCTCTTAACTCCTGTTTTTTTTCTGCGGCTGGAGTTTTGTCGTTAGATTTCTAACGCTCACTTCAGCCAAGACTCTAAATACCGGCGTTAGAAAGATCCCATTGAAAAGATAGGATACACAAATGGCGTAGGGGGATCTGCGATATGGAAAAGTCGCGGCTGCAAAGTGAGCGTTAGACCCTTTAATGACTGACTCCAAATACCAGAGGGCGGTAAAAACCAGCGTTAGGAGCCTCTAACGCTGGTTTTGACGGCTACCGCCCAACTCTAAATCTAGGCGATAGATTGTACAAGTCTGTAATAAAAGTTCACTTGAGTGAAAGTTTGAGGATAGCTAGATTTTTCTCTCAGGTAGCTGTTTCAAAAGATTTACGGCTAGATTTAGAGTTTTGTCGGTAACGACCCGCGTAGCTAACGCTGGCTTTTTTCTGGCCGCACCTTTAAAATAACTCTGATATTGAGAGTCCACAGAATGGCTGCGTTAGGCTCCAAAAAAGGAGCGTAGAGCATATTTAACGCCCCTGCAACTCTCTATACCAGAGTTGCTTACGGACACGGCCAGCCTCAAAAACGTGCTTGTGCACGATTCCCCCATAGAAAACAATGGGGCTGTTTGAGCTGAAAAAAACCTAACACCTACAAAAAAGCCGTGTTCAGCTCCTAACGCAGCCCCATTGTTTGCTATGTGGAAACACTTCCTACGTCTGCACCTAACACTCTAACATGTACCCCGAGTCTAAACACCCCTAACCTTACACTTATTAACCCCTAATCTGCCGCCCCCGCTATCACTGACCCCTGCATATTATTATTAACCCCTAATCTGCCGCTCCGTAAACCGCCGCTACTTACATTATCCCTATGTACCCCTAATCTGCTGCCCTAACATCGCCGACCCCTATATTATATTTATTAACCCCTAATCTGCCCCCCACAACGTCGCCTCCACCTGCCTACACTTATTAACCCCTAATCTGCCGAGCGGACCGCACCGCTACTATAATAAAGTTATTAACCCCTAATCAACCTCACTAACCCTATAATAAATAGTATTAACCCCTAATCTGCCCTCCCTAACATCCCCGACACCTAACTTCAAACATTAACCCCTAATCTGCCGACTGGAGCTCACCGCTATTCTAATAAATGTATTAACCCCTAAAGCTAAGTCTAACCCTAACACTAACACCCCTAACACTAACGCTAAGTTAAATATAATTTAAATCTAACGAAATTAATTAACTCTTATTAAATAAATTATTCCTATTTAAAGCTATATACTTACCTGTAAAATAAATCCTAATATAGCTACAATATAAATTATAATTATATTATAGCTATTTTAGGATTTATATTTATTTTACAGGTAACTTTGTATTTATTTTAACCAGGTACAATAGCTATTAAATAGTTAAGAACTATTTAATAGCTAAAATAGTTAAAATAATTACAAAATTACCTGTAAAATAAATCCTTACCTAAGTTACAATTAAACCTAACACTACACTATCAATAAATTAATTAAATAAAATACCTACAATTACCTACAATTAAACCTAACACTACACTATCAATAAATTAATTAATTACAATATCTACAAATAAATACAATGAAATAAACTAACTAAAGTACAAAAAATAAAAAAGAACTAAGTTACAAAAAATAAAAAAATATTTACAAACATAAAAAAAATATTACAACAATTTTAAACTAATTACACCTACTCTAAGCCCCCTAATAAAATAACAAA
This sequence comes from Bombina bombina, assembly GCF_027579735.1. Lineage (NCBI taxonomy): Eukaryota > Metazoa > Chordata > Amphibia > Anura > Bombinatoridae > Bombina > Bombina bombina. The sequence continues at coordinate 1,263,842,079 of NC_069500.1, read as the reverse complement.
GCCCCCCAAAATAAAAAATGCCCTACCCTATTCTAAATTACAAAAGTTCAAAGCTCTTTTACCTTACCAGCCCTGAACAGGGCCCTTTGCGGGGCATGCCCCAAGAAATTCAGCTCTTTTTCCTGTTAAAAAACACATACAATACCCCCCCAACATTACAACCCACCACCCACATACTCCTAATCTAACCCAAACCCCCCTTAAATAAACCTAACACTAAGCCCCTGTAGATCTTCCTACCTTGTCTTTACCATGCCAGGTATGACCGATCCGTCCTGGCTCCGATATCTTCATCTAAGCCCAAGCGGGGGCTAGACATCCATCATCCGACGGCTGAAGAAGTCCAGAAGAGGCTCCAAAGTCTTCATCCTATCCGGGAAGAAGAGTAGATCCGGACCGGCAACCATCTTCTTCCAAGCGGCATCTTCTATCTTCATCCGATGAGGACTGGCTCCATCTTGAAGACCTCCACCGCGGACCCATCTTCTTCCGATGACGACTTCCCGACGAATGACAGTTCCTTTAAGGGACGTCATCCAAGATGGCGTCCCTCGAATTCCGATTGGCTGATAGGATTCTATCAGCCAATCGGAATTAAGGTAGGAAAATTCTGATTGGCTGATGGAATCAGCCAATCAGAATCAAGTTCAATCCGATTGGCTGATTCAATCAGCCAATCAGATTGAGCTTGCATTCTATTGGCTGTTCCGATCAGCCAATAGAATGCAAGCTCAATCTGATTGGCTGATCGGATCAGCCAATCGGATTGAACTTGATTCTGATTGGCTGATTCCATAAGCCAATCAGAATTTTCCTACCTTAATTCCGATTGGCTGATAGAATCCTATCAGCCAATCGGAATTCGAGGGACGCCATCTTGGATGACGTCCCTTAAAGGAACCGTCATTCGTCGGGAAGTCGTCGTCGGAAGAAGATGGGTCCGCGGTGTTAGTGTTAGGGTTAGACTTAGCTTTAGGGGTTAATACATTTATTAGAATAGCGGCGAGATTCGGTCGGCAGATTAGGGGTTAATAATTGAAGTTAGGTGTCGGCGATGTTAGGGAGGGCAGATTAGGGGTTAATAAATATAATATAGGGGTCGGCGGTGTTAGGGGCAGAAGATTAGGGGTACATAGCTATAATGTAGGTGGCGGCTCTTTGCGGTCGGCAGATTAGGGGTTAATTATTGTAGGTAGGTGGCGGCGACGTTATGGGGGGCAGGTTAGGGGTTAATAAATATAATATAGGGGTCAGCGATGTAAGGGCAGCAGATTAGGGGTACATAGCTATAATGTAGCTGGCGGCGTGCGGACGGCAGATTAGGGGTTAATAAGTGTAGGTAGCTGGCGCCGACGTTGTGGGGGGCAGATTAGGGGTTAATAAATATAATATAGGGGTCGGCGGTGTTAGGGGCAGCAGATTAGGGGTACATAAGGATAACGTAGGTGGCGGTCGGCAGATTAGGGGTTAAAAAAATTTAATCGAGTGTCGGCGATGTGGGGGGTTTAGGGGTACATAGGTAGTTTATGGGTGTTAGTGTACTTTAGAGCACAGTAGTTAAGAGCTTTATGAACCGGCGTTAGCCCAGAAAGCTCTTAACTACTGACATGTTTTTGCGGCTGGAGTTTTGTCGTTAGATTTCTAACGCTTACTTCAGACACGACTCTAAATACCGGAGTTAGAAAGATCCCATTGTAAAGATAGGATACGCAATTGACGTAAGGGGATCTGCGGTATGGAAAAGTCGTGGCTGAAAAGTGAGCGTTAGACCTTTTTTGACTGACTCCAAATACCGGCGGTAGCCTAAAACCAGCGTTAGGAGCCTCTAACGCTGGTTTTCACGGCTACCGCCAAACTCCAAATCTAGGCCTTAGTATTTTTTTTGTTTAACAGTAAGAGCATTCTTGCCCCAATGTGATTAGACCCTTAAAATGAATGTGCAGTATGTGTGAATGTATATCCTCACTCAGCAATGTATAAGTAAAAAATTATACATAACATTTTAAAAATGTTTTTACATATTAAAAGCATTGAATATAGAACTTAGAAATATCTTGTGTCCGATTGTGCTCCTAATCTTTTCAGGCAGGTATATTATAGGATTTATATTGGTTTTGCACACGCACAGTTGAAAAAGATGGGTGATACATTGTTATTGGGCATGACATATACAGTTGATTGCTTATAAAGATTGTTCTTCCACTTGGTTTGATATATCCAATTCAAATAAAGAGTCACTTTTAAAAGGCCAAGCAATGCTTTTATGGAGCGGTTATTTGGCAAAAGCAGACTACTGAAGTCTGAAAATGTGAAGACCACACTGAAACAGAAATAAGACTACATTTAGTACATGGGAAGCTCACTGGTGTAAGTAATACCATTTTCTGTATTGTATTTTTGGGTAGACTGTGTCACGCTCAGCTGCTGGGAAGCTCTGCAGTCCTCTCTGTGTGCTTGATTGACAGGTGTCTGAGCCACCCCTTCCTGATGATGTCACAACCAGGCTTTTTATTCTTGGCTTCCTGTTTCTCCAGTGCCAGTTTGTTTGTTAACTTTTTGGCTTCTGATAGGAATCTCTCAAACTGCTGCTTTTCTGTTGCCAATCTCTTCAAGGATTTACTATGCTGGATTAACCTTCAACCTCCTGATTACCTGTCTCCAAACAATGCAAGTACTGTTTGTTTTGTGAAACTTTCAAACTTCCTGTTTACCTGCTGCAAACCTTGCATATTCAGACTACTCTGTGTACTGCCAAACTATTCAAATACTGTTATTTCTGTGAAACCTTCAATCTGCATGTTTTCCTGTTTCCAAACTCTGCAAATACAATTATTCAGTGTAAACCTTCAAACTGCTTGATATCCTGTTGCCAATCTCAACAAGTACTGATTAATCTGTGTTAACCTTCAAACTACCAGCTTACCTGTTGCTATCTCTGCAAGTTCTGACAACACAGTGTTAACCTTCAAACTACCTGATTACATGTTGTTAATTCTGCAAGTTCTGACTACACAGTGTTTACCCTCAAACTGCCTGATTACCTGTTGCATATTCTGCAAAGACTGTCTACACAGTGTTAACTCTCACACTGCCTGATTACCTGTTGCATACTCTGCAAAGACTGTCTACTCAGTGTTAACCCTCAAACTGCCTGATTACCTGTTGCATACTCTGCAAAGACTGTCTACACAGTGTTAACCTTCAGACTGCCTGATAACAAATTACCTACTCCTGCATTATTAACTGTTTCCTGTTTTACCCTTCTTCTGTCTGAGTATAAGTGGACTATCCCTGCTCTCCTGATACTGTGGAAGACATTTCCTGAAACCAGTTCCTTATTCAGAAGTCTATCTGGCTGATATCATGAATTAATTTGGCACAGGCTAAACCTGCTCCATATCGTGAGTACTTTGTTTTTTGGAGGTTGTCGTGGGGTCACATCCTGGATGAGTGCAAGGGTGTTGTTTAAGTTCGCCCTAGCATTTGGGTCTTCTTCTGGACATTTCCTAACCTGACAGTACAAACTGGCCATAATATGGACCCTGACGAGTTATCCAGGGTTGTGGCTCTACAAGGGCAACTTCTAGGAAATCATTCTGCTCATTTGCAATCTTTGGATTCCAAGCTTGACCAGATTACTGCTCTGCTACATAACCTCTCCGCTCCTTCTCAAGCGACGGTGACTCCTGCTGCCACTGCTACTAGCACCAATGCTGTCTTTAATCCACCTCAAACTGTTGGACAGAATATACCATGAATCCCACTTCCAGATAAATATGAAGGTAATCCTGAAGAATGTCGTGGATTCCTTAATCAGTGTCGTTTACACTTCAGAAACAATCCTCAAGTTTTTTCCAATTTTACTTCCAAAATCACCTTTATTATTTCTCTCTTGAAGGGTAAGGCTCTAGCCTGGGTGTCCCCTCTTTTAGAGAAGAATGATCCATTACTACAGGATGTGGAATTATTTGTGTCCATTTTTTCTTCTGTTTTTGACAAGCCTGGGCGGTCTGCAGCTGCTGAGGCAGGATTGTTGGATCTGAGACAGGGATCCCTTTCGGTAGCTCAATATGCTATTGAATTCAGGACTTTAGCAGCAGAAACTGATTGGAACCATGGAGCCTTACGGGCAGCCTTTCGCAAAGGACTTTGCGAACGCCTTAAGGATGAACTTGTATTTCGGGAACTCCCTGATTCATTGGAGGGTCTTATCAATTTATGTAATACTCTTGATGCCCTGCATTCTGAACGTCTTCAGGAGAGAGATAGGAATCGGAGATCCTTTGTTAAATCTTCTTTTCGTCCTCCTATTTGAACCTCAAGTCTTTCTAATAATAATTCCCAATCTCCTGAGTCTGTGGAACCCATGGAAGTAGGAACTATTAAATTGTCAGAAGCTGAACGCCATAGAAGGCGTACTCTTGGGTTATGTCTGTATTGTGGTACCAAAGGACATTTACTGAAGGACTGTCCTATCCGGCCAGTAAAAGCCAAGGCTTAACTTTTGATAGAGGGACAGAGTTAATCCAGAATCCCATGTCTTCCCTCAATTCTAAACTTTTTGTTCCTGTAACTATCTCTTTTGGAAACACCAAGTTTCGAGCTCAAGCTCTCATCGATTCTGGAGCTGCTGGAGTATTCATTGATTCAAACTTTGCTGACTCTCTCAGGATTCCTCTTCAAGCCAAGAAAAAGTTAATTAAGGTAACTACTGTCAGTGGACAGCCTCTAGGTACTGGTATCATACAACATTCTACCATTCCTCTTCTTTTGACTGTGGGCATACTTCATTCTGAAATTATTTGTTTTGATGTCATTTCTTCTCCCCACATACCATTGATTCTGGGGTTACCTTGGTTGCAGCTTCATGATCCAGTTTTCTCATGGTCTAAAGGAAAACTTATTTCCTGGGGAACTACCTGTTTCAAACATTGCCTGCAAAATCCCTCTAAACCATCCTGTCCTGTCGTAGCTTTGGTGGAAGTTCCTTAATCATTGCCCAATTACTATCATGCCTTTTGTGATGTGTTTTCTAAAAAAGAGGCTGAGACGTTACCTCCACACCGGATATTTGACTGTCCTATCGAATTGTATTCAGGGGCTCCTCTACCTAAGGGAAGGACCTATCCCCTCTCTCGTCAAGAAAATGTCTCTCTTGAGGAATACATAAAGGACAACTTAGCCAGAGGATTCATTCGTCCTTCCTCTTCACCTGTGGTTGCAGGTTTTTTCTTCATTGGGAAAAAAGATGGAGGTCTTCGTCCCTGTATTGATTATCGAGCCTTGAATCAGATTACTGTCAAAAACAGCTATCCTCTGCCGCTCATTTCTGAGTTATTCGATCGTCTTCAAGGTGCTTCTATTTTTTCCAAGTTAGATCTCCGCGGGGCCTACAATCTGGTCAGAATCCTTAAAGGAGACGAATGGAAGATGGCATTTAACACTAGATTTGGTCACTACGAGTATCTAGTAATGCCATTTGGATTGTGCAATGCACCAGCAGTATTTCAGCACTTTGTCAACGAAATCTTCAGAGATTATCTAAATCAATTTGTTATCATTTACCTCGATGACATTCTAATCTATTCGAAAACATTACAGGAACATGTACATCATGTAAGACTGGTTCTTCAGAGGTTACGAGACAATTCCCTGTTCGCTAAATTGGAGAAATGCTCTTTTCATCAGAGTTCCATCCCCTTTTTGGGTTATATCATTTCTGAATCAGGTTTTGAGATGGATCCTGCTAAACTGTCGGCTATCAAGGACTGGCCCAGAATACCTACTCTCAAATCCCTGCAGAGGTTTCTTGGCTTTGCCAATTACTATAGAAAGTTTATAAAGAACTTTGCTGACATCACGTCTCCACTCACTTCTCTTACTAAGAAAGGGCAAAATTGTAAGAACTGGTCCTCTTCGGCAGTACAGGCTTTTGAAACGCTAAAATCAGCATTTTCTTCTAAACCTCTTCTCAGTCATCCAATTCCTGATTTCCAATTTATTTTGGAGGTTGATACTTCCTCTATAGCAGCTGGAGCTGTTCTCTCCCAACGTGATCCGACTACCAGCAAGATACATCCTGTGGCGTTCTTTTAAAAAAAATTCAATCCTGCCGAGTTAAATTATGATGTGGGCAATAAGGAGCTTTTGGCTATAAAATTAGCTTTGGATGAATTGAGGCATTGGTTAGAGGGTACCAGTCAACCTTTTTTCATTCTGACAGATCACAAGAATCTTTTATACCTCCAAACAGCTACACGTCTCAATCCTCGTCAGGCTTGGTGGGCCTTGTTCTTCTCCAGGTTTAATTTTGTACTTTCCTATGTTCCTGGTTCAAAAAATTCCAAGGCAGATGCTTTATCTAGGCAGTTCCAATTTTCTGAACCTTCTCCATTGGATTCAGAACCTATACTATGTCCAGTCAAAGTTTTGGCTCAAGTATCCTCTTTTCCAGCACAGGCTTTACATGCTGCTCAAGTCCGGGTACCATCTTCTTGCAAACTACCTTCTGGTATCCTGTATGTACCCAAAGGATTACGTCTTAAGCTTCTACGTTGGGCTCATGACAACATTTCAGCAGGTCATCCGGGAATAACCAATACATTGTGGAAACTGAAGCAGCATGTTTGGTGGTCCACTATGAGGAGGGATGTTAAGGATTATATTGCTGCTTGAAGTTCTTGTGCTTCGAACAAACAATCTTCTCATCGACCGTTTGGTCTATTACACCCTCTTCCTATTCCTCATTACCCTTGGTCTCACTTATTCATGGACTTTGTTACAGATCTTCCTGTTTCTGCTGGAAATACGACCATTTGGGTAGTGGTGGATCGGTTCTCCAAGTCTGCTCACTTCATACCTCTTCCAGGCTTGCCTTCAGCTCAAAGACTTTTTGAACTCTTTGTTCTACATATATCTCGTTTACATGGTTTTCCCACTGACATAGTCTCAGATCGTGGAGTCCAATTTGTTTCCAAATTTTGGAGGTCTTTTTGTAAGCACTTCGGAATCAACATATCACTTTCTACTGCACACCATCCTCAATCCAACGGACAGACTGAGCATGTAAATCAAGCCTTGGAATCTTTTCTAAGACATTATGTAGACCATCACCACTCCAACTGGTCTCAGTTATTGCCTTTGGCGGAATTAGCTCACAACTCACATTATAACGCCTTATTACAGACCTCTCCCTTTAAGGCAGCTTATGGATTTGAACCTAGAACCTTTCCTATGATTACCAGTTCTACTGAAGTCCCTGGAGCAGATCGTATAGTGAAAAATCTCAGTAATCACTGGCAACTCATTCGTCAAAATCTACTCTCTTCTTCCTTAAGACATAAGAAATATGCTGATCGCAGAAGGTGCAAGGCTCCTTTACTTCGTACTGGAGACAGAGTATTTTTATCCACCAGATTCATACGTCTAAAACAACCTTGTACCAAGTTGGGTCCTAAGTACATTGGATCTTTTAGAATTGTTTCCAGAGTTTGTTCTTCTGCATACCGCCTGGCCTTACCCAAGACTCTCAAGATCCATCCAGTGTTTCATGTCTCCCTACTCAAGCCAGTCATCTACAATCGGTACTCTATCAAGAGTAAACCACCTCCTCCACTTTCCGTAGAGGGAACTTCTGAGTTTGAAGTCAGCCAGATTCTCGATTCCAAGCTACGGGGCAATCGGCTGTACTACCTGGTCCATTGGAAGGGTTATCCTATCTCTGAACGATCTTGGGAACCGGCCTCTCATGTTCATGCTCCAGCTCTTGTCAAGTCTTTTCACAAGAAATACCGTTCCAGGCCCGGTCGGGTCCTTGAGGAGGGGGCACTGTCACGCTCAGCTGCTGGGAAGCTCTGCAGTCATCTCTGTGTGCTTGATTGACAGGTGTCTGAGCCACCCCTTCGTGATGATGTCACAACCAGGCTTTTTATTCTTGGCTTCCTGTTTCTCCAGTGCCAGTTTGTTAACTTTTTGGCTTCTGATAGGTTTTGGCTGAGGAATCTCTCTAACTGCTGCTTTTCTGTTGCCAATCTCTTCAAGGATTTACTATGCTGGATTAACCTTCAACCTCCTGATTACCTGTCTCCAAATAATGCAACTACTGTTTGTTTTGTGAAACTTTCAAACTTCCTGTTTACCTGCTGCAAACCTTGCATATTCAGACTACTCTGTGTACTGCCAAACTATTCAAATACTGTTATTTCTGTGAAACCTTCAATCTGCATGTTTACCTGTTTCCAAACTCTGCAAATACAATTATTCAGTGTAAACCTTCAAACTGCTTGATATCCTGTTGCCAATCTCAACAAGTACTGATTAATCTGTGTTAACCTTCAAACTACCAGCTTACCTGTTGCTATCTCTGCAAGTTCTGACAACACAGTGTTAACCTTCAAACTACCTGATTACATGTTGTTAATTCTGCAAGTTCTGACTACACAGTGTTTACCCTCAAACTGCCTGATTACCTGTTGCATACTCTGCAAAGACTGTCTACACAGTGTTAACTCTCACACTGCCTGATTACCTGTTGCATACTCTGCAAAGACTGTCTACTCAGTGTTAACCCTCAAACTGCCTGATTACCTGTTGCATACTCTGCAAAGACTGTCTACACAGTGTAAACCTTCAGACTGCCTGATAACAAATTACCTACTCCTGCATTATTAACTGTTTCCTGTTTTACCCTTCTTCTGTCTGAGTATAAGTGGACTGTCCCTGCTCTCCTGATACTGTGGAAGACATTTCCTGAAACCAGTTCCTTATTCAGAAGTCTATCTGGCTGATATCATGAATTACTTTGGCACAGGCTAACCCTGCTCCATATCGTGAGTACTTTGTTTTTTGGAGGTTGTCGTGGGGTCACATCCTGGATGAGTGCAAGGGTGTTGTTTAAGTTTGCCCTAGCATTTGGGTCTTCTTCTGGACATTTCCTAACCTGACAGTACAAACTGGCCATAATATGGACCCTGACGAGTTATCCAGGGCTGTGGCTCTACAAGGGCAACTTCTAGGAAATCATTCTGCTCATTTGCAATCTTTGGATTCCAAGCTTGACCAGATTACTGCTCTGCTACATAACCTCTCCGCTCCTTCTCAAGCGACGGTGACTCCTGCTGCCACTGCTACTAGCACCAATGCTGTCTTTAATCCACCTCAAACTGTTGGACAGAATATACCACGAATCCCACTTCCAGATAAATATGACAGTAATCCTGAAGAATGCTGTGGATTCCTTAATCAGTGTCGTTTACACTTCAGAAACAATCCTCAAGTTTTTTCCAATTCTACTTCCAAAATCACCTTTATTATTTCTCTCTTGAAGGGTAAGGATTTGGGTCTTCTTCTGGACATTTCCTAACCTGACAGACTGTTTCAACACATATTACCTGTGTGCCAGATCTTTGTTTTTTTTGTTTTTTTGGGGTGGTATTTAGATATTAAATTTTAATTACACTTGTGTCATGAACTTATATTAATGGTTAAGTGAAAAAAATACATTCATATCTATGCACAGTCATCATCAATAGTGAAACAATTAGCAGCCATGTATATTTTTGCATTTGTCCTGTGCATCTTTTTCTTCCTTTCATGAGTTTTTTTTTTAATCCATTCAAATACTTACAAAAAAGCCCAGAAAAAAACATTGCTTTCTATATTTCCCTGTTACATTATAATTTGATTGACTCAAAATTATGTAATACCCATTTGCTAAATCACTTGAAAGTGATGCAGCATAGCTGTAAAAAAAGGGAAGATATTTCACCTCAAAACTTCTTCAGCTCACAACAGCAAGTGCTCTGTGAACATTTATCTTCAGCCACTGTCAGCTGCATGTCAGAAAATAAAATAAGCCAATCACCTTCATCAGGGCTTAGGTAATCTCATAAGATTTAAGTGAAATCTTTGGAGATTTAATAGTAAACTTCCTTAAACTGAGAAGGGAAATAACTTGACTGTGCTTGGACATGCCAGATGCATGCACTTTGCAAGTCCTGGGACTAGCATCCTGATTGGCTGCCTAAAGTCCCTTTACAATGGGACATGACTACTAAGGAAATTTTGAGGTAAAATATCTTCCCTTTTGACATAGAAATGTTCATGTGATATTTTTCAGTCAGCTTTTTGCAGTGATGCTGCATCAATTTCAAGTGCTTTAACATTTGGGTGTCATATCCCTTTATCCCCTTTGATGCGCATGATGAGAATGCCTCGTCATGCAGGGGGATCACTGATGAAATGCTGTTTTCGGTGATCCCCAGCACTGCAGGCTGGGGATTGTTGGTGGCCTAGTGGGTGGCACTCTGTCACCACATACACACGTGCTGACGTCACAAAGGGCCTAAGGCAGGATTCACCAGTAGCTGCTAATGAGCTGAATGGGGGAAGATTTTCTAATCCCTAGATATCATCTCCCATAGCAGCTGCAAAGCTTCAAGAACCCTTGTTTGAAAGAGAAAAGCCTGCTCTGTTGGACTTGGAGCAGTTCTAAAAACCAGATAATTTAAAAATAAAGTAAACCAAACACACAGTGATCTGGCTTGCAATAGTACTGTATGTCATGAGATGCAGGACACAGCATAGAAGGTACAATGCTATTTTATTGCAGAGCATAGAATTATACAGCTTGCACAACACATCTAACTTAGTAACTGCAACATAGACAATAACGGCTATAAGCCATGCCCCCATCCGGTGACATCACCTCCCACTCTCATCACATCTTCCCCTTTTTCAAAGGACAAAGCATACATTTTTTTTTAAGAGTTCATCAAATAACAAGGTATACAAGCATACAAAAAATAGTTTTGTTTAGTGTATAACAAATAACAAATTAAAAAAGAATATATATGAACAACCAGATATACAATCCTGACTTGAACATTGAGGTAGACTACCCTAGTCCACAGTTACTATTCTGCCCATTCTTCCGGTCACTGCTCTAACTAGTGCTAATCCCGATATCAGGCTGAAAGTTTCACCACTCTTCCACTTGATGTCATATTACATGAAATGTCCTTTGATACAGAAGAAGGTGATTGAGAGTCTGCTGGAAGCAAATAAGTATTCCCGCTGTGATCTTGCTGAGGGGAAGGCACCCTCTTAAAACAGGGGATCCCACCGGCAGTGGCTCTGAGGCATCCAGTCCCAAACTCTCAGGTACTGGCTGAAGATGTCTTCTATTTTGATGTGTGACTGTCCCTCCATCAGTAAAGACTACATAAGACCTTGGTTCTGGAGAGTGTCCAATTACCTTAGCAGGCGTCTTCCATTTTTTCACATCATCCAGTTTAACTCTGACAATTTGCCCCACATTCAGCTCCTGCAAGGGCCTCACAGAGTTTTTTCTGTCATAGAAGAATCGATAACCCCTTTTAGCCTCTTCATCCCTCCTAAGGACCTCGTCCCGAGGAACAGAGCTGGTTGGCTGGAAGACACCCACAGTGGGTAAAGTGGTGTGAATCTGACATCCTGTCATGTCCGTTACTGTTCCTTTAAACTAGAGGGAGTTCCTTCTGTCAAATCTCAATAAAACCCTGCCTTCCACTCATAATGGTGCTTAGTATTGCAGCCCTACCTGCATCAGCTGTTGTGCTGATGTCCTAAGTTTTCTCTTATTACGATCTCCTAGTATCATTACCAGCAGCCTTCTCTCACTGCCACTTCCGTTATTTTGTTAGCGGTGATGTCACACGCCAACCCGCTCCATGATACAGACCGGACAGCTCACAGAGACTCACTCCGCTCCACAGCTCCTCACCTCTACCGGTTGCCAGATGGAAGAAACTACTCCAAGGTTCATTTCAAGTAAGAACTGTTACCAATCTTGTTATTTAATCTCAATAAGGAACTCTCTTTTGCGCAGCTTCCACCTATGTACAAACAAATCAATGATACTCGCTTGTTATACAAACTAATATGCTATGCTTAAGATCTTAAATTTATAATCCATATTGGGGTTTCAAAGTTTTACACTGCTGCAAATATTAGTGAGATTCACAGGTGGTAGCAATTGTGTATTAACTAGTAATCCCATCCATTAAATGAACTATGATCTCTGGGCTTATCATTTACTTGGTTGAGTAATTCATGATGTATCCCAGAAATCAATGTAACAACACAAACAATGTATTATAAGTATCATGTACTCAGCAGTTGTGGTTCAAGACACAAAATTCTTGCCTTACAGGAAACAGCAATATTGTTCTTTAACAAACCCTAACACATCCTAGCATCAGCTGAGCCGGGCTAAAACCCGTGGCTTGGATGTGGGTTGCCCTATAGGCCAAGAGATCTAGGAACGGCTCAGATTGCTTCAAAATGAACTTTGTTGTTTGAACTGCCCTTTCAACCATTCCATTGGCCTGTGGGCTTGACGTAAAATGGACAAAATCATATTCACTGCTGAAAGAACTGAACTCCATAAAGCAAACTGCATTCTGTTATTACTCACTAACTAAATTGGTATGGCTCACCGGGCGAACAAGCTCTTGAGATGATCTGACTGGTGATCTCATTCAAGGGTGCAATCTTCAAATACCTGGAATAGTAGTCAATCACGACTAGGTACTTTTTCCTGTGCAGTTCTCAGAAATCAGCAGCTTTTTTTGCCATGGGCTGCAGGCAGTGGAGTAGAAATCAAGGGCTCCCTTCTCTGAGAAGACCGGCGTTCTCTGCAAAAAGGCACATTTTGACACATGGCTTGTAATGTCATAACTGGTCCCAGGCCACCATACTGCCATAGCTACCCTTTCTCTGCACTTTGTAATGCCCAAGTGGCCATCAAGAATCCTGCTTAAAATCTTGTGCCGCATGCTAACAGGAATAACAATGCGGTCCTGGAACAGCACCAACCCATCCAGCTCTGTGAGCTGTGACCTCTCTGGGCCAACCTTCTTTTATGTATTTAATAATTTCTTGAAGGTCTGTATCTAAACGTGTCTCCTTTCTTATTTGCTCTAGCTTCCCTGATGAAATGGATTTGGATGCCAGAACTGAATCCACATAAACTTTCACATCTGATTCTGTTGAAGATTTTTCATCAGCAGCCAGTGGGAGCCTAGAAAGTGTATCTGCCACTACCAGTTATTTCCCCGGCACATGCACTACCTAGCCATTAAACCTGAGCATGTAAGCAAGGATAGAGGCGCCTATGGTGCAGGTAAATGGTGGTACAATGAGTGCTAATAGCCCACTTTAACACAATGTACTCACATTTATTGAAGGCACTCACTTGTGCCTATAGAGGCAGGCTGGATTTTAGCAGCAATCCAGCTGGCTGTAACCGGGTGGAAAGGCTGGTTCGTGGGTGTCAGAGTGCAGGAACTCTATAGTAGCATAGCAAGGTGGTACCAAAATAACACTGAGAGTGGATGTATAATAAAAAATGGATTTATTTAAAACATATAAAAAAAGTTATTCCACTCATCACAGTGTTAAAAACAGCTGGTACATCAGGAATACATGCGACGCGTTTCTCAGTTACAACTGTTTCATCAGGCATGTTTTTAATCACAAATTTTCACTCCTTAAATAGGGCTATGCTACTCTAAAACACCCACATCCCTCCCCCAACAATTAGCAAGCGATAAACCAATCAATGTCCCTCAAACAAGTATGGGTCAGCCCCTATGTTTCTGTAATGATAAAAATACTACGATAAGAGTACAATGACTTGTGATATGACTGAATACCTGGCTGCTTCTTTGAATTTGTATATGTATATGTAACTATTTCGGCATATGATCATAAAATGCTGACCGATATTTGATAATAACGAAAATTCGTCAAATCTATGTTTTGATTGGGCGTCCTAGCCGTCACTCAGAGTGTGTTAGTAAACACCTATGCTTAGTGCTTATGATTCGTCCATATGACTGTCAATCAAAGTTATCCGTCAGTTATTGCTAGTGTGTGGGGCTACCAATAGAAAAGCTAATAGCAGGCGTGCCCCTGATCTTTACTGACGTCGGTGTTGACCTACAGTAAACGCCCACCGAGGGAGTGTATTAGTTGCTACACTATGATAGGATGTTCCATGGTGATTGTAAACAATGTATCCCATTGATCCCAATACCGGATACAATATTGAGGCGAGGATCATTATTGGTCACTTAAAAAAATAATAATAAACACCATGCTCTATTATGCCGGACCCCGAGTAGTGTCAGTTTGAAAAGGAGCTATCCTTCCATAGAATGTAGTCAATGCGGGATATGTATACAAATGTGTGAATATGAACATAATGTAGATAAAATAATAATGTAAGTGAAGGGTTTCAAAGTTATAATTAAAAACGAAGTGTCATGGCGTGTACAGTGATGTTAGTGTCCATGAATGTGCTATGTAATTATTCGTATGATTGCATCCACAACCTTAAAAGTGATATGTATGTGGATAAATATCGTCAAAAATTTGCACATATTGATGCATCCAATGCCTCAATAGATGCAACAAATTTGCACATACTAATGCATCCAATGCCTCAAAAAATGCAATATATGTGGGATGAAAGTAAATTAAAATAAAACTTGGAGGTGACCTCCTACTCGTGCGAATACTACCACCACATAATAATGGGTGGCTAGAAATTAATAAATATATATATATATTGAGTGTAAATAAACCCCTAAAACGGGTAATGGTAATATAATTTAGATTGTACCAATACAGGTACAAGTGTTCTATCCAAAAAAAGTGTGTGTGAGAGTGAGAGTAATGTAAATCTAAGTGTTTAATTGATTTGTAGTTCGGATATGCCCACTATTGGATATCTATCAAACATGAACACTAGTGGGGCAAACCTCCCTAATAGGGTGACAAAGCCAACTATGGGAACAGCCCTATTTTAATCTCTGTTAAAGTACGTATAACCTATATGTCTACCAGAGCGCTAGACAAAAGCCATAGAATCAATGACTTAATTTAGCCCTGTTGGAAATAATGTTTGGAATTTAAATATCCAATAAGTTTCCCTTTGTCTTAGACGCGTGAATCTATTATACTGGTGACTACTGGGAATGCTCTCCAAAGGTGTAATACTGAATTGGCATTTTCCTGTCCTACTATTGATGCAATAGTGCCTTGAAACACTATGTTTAGATGAATGTTTGATTATATTACGTTTGTGTTCTCCCCACCTCAGACGTATCTTCCTAGAGGTACGTCCAATGTACTGTACCCCACACGCACAAGTGAGTGCATAAATTACATAACCAGAATTACATGTTAGGTGTTCTCTAATCTGGTGGTTTTCCCCTGTTGCATGTGATATTATGGATTTTTTTCCATGTGTAATGAACTTGCACATATGGCACCGTCTATGTCCACATCTATATGACCCAATATTGTTACTGATACTCCCATTTGTGTGATCCTGACTTCTGGGTCCATTTTTCTTATGTTTGTTGTATTTTTTTGTCATAACTATCTTACTAGGTGCTAATTTTTGTTTCAGGGTTGGCGCCCTCCTATATACTATCTTGGGTTGGGGGGCCAGTACTTTTTTTAGTACGGGGTCTCTGAGCAAGATATGCCAATGTTTTTTTATAATTCTATTGACTGCCTTAAAGTTGGAATTATATTGTGTGACAAATAAAGGTTTTCCCTGATGGCTTGTATTTTCCGTCCCTTTTTTGATCTTAAACCTGAGCAGCCTAATCAGAAGTCTCTGGCATCTTAGGAGTATTTTGTCAATCTCATAGGAGTTGATTAGAGGGACTAGTGGTTTATGGTCAGTCTCCAGACTAAGTTTCTCTAAACCCACTAAGTAACGCTGGAAGCACTCACAGTCCCAAACTGCAGCCAGGCATTCTTTTTCAATTTGGGCATATTTCGAGTCAGCAGCTGTCAGTATATGGGAGCAGTAGGCGATGGGCTGTAGTTTGTTTTCATTCATCTGCAGGATGGCGGCCCCTAGCCCATAACTGCTCACATCAGCACTAACCATAGTCTTTTTAGAAGGGTCGTAGAACCCTATTACTGGGGCAGACCCCAGCAAGGACTTGACCTGTACAAAAGCTTCTTCCTTTGAAGGACCCCAGAACCAGGCAACATCCTTCTTCAACAACTCTGTAATAGGGTGTAGTACTGTGGATAAATCTTGAAGGAACCTGCCCACATAATTCAAAAGGTCCAATATTTGTCTCAGCTCGTGTACATCAGAAAGACTTTTAATCTGTTCAATAGCAAGAATTTTATCAGGGTCCCGGCTTGATGCCATCTCCATTGATGATACTCAGATTTTCTAAAATTTCTCTTTATTTAATTTCAGCTCAGACTCTCTAATGGTCTGCAGCACACAGCTCAATCGCTGATCATGTTCTTCCAATGTAGACCCATACACTAAAATTTCGTCCATGACGACTATCATGCCCTTGTGGTCCCTTAGGAGGGAACTCATCTCTCTTTAAAAGATTTCAGGAGCAGAGGATATCCCAAAGGGGAGTCTGCAGAAGCAAATCTGACCTACCGGTGTAATGAAGGTAGTCAGTTTGCGGCACTGTGGATCTAGAGGTATCTGCCAGAA
The DNA here is from genome assembly GCF_027579735.1 of Bombina bombina. Classification (NCBI taxonomy): domain Eukaryota; kingdom Metazoa; phylum Chordata; class Amphibia; order Anura; family Bombinatoridae; genus Bombina; species Bombina bombina. Next base: position 1,263,825,551 of record NC_069500.1, on the reverse strand, counting down.
GCCGCTCGAAGCATCCAGTGTAGATAAGAACTTCACCCCAGCCAGTTTCAAAGCTATGTCTTCAAGCATAGGCAGCACATATCTCTCTCCCTTCACCACCTCATTCAGTCTTTTCAAGTCTACGCAGATGCATACTTTCCTGTTTTTCTTCATAACAGGCACAATGGGGGCACACCAGTCAGTTGCTTCAACAATTTTTTCAATAACTCCCAGAAGTTCCTTCTCCATTTGAGGCATATGCGGGAATGGAATTCTATGAGGAGTGATAATGCTGTATGGGACTGCATCACTTTTTTTTTTCTTTGTTTGTAATTTTTTATTAAATATCAGTTAAGGATGACAACAAATAGAAACATTACATTCGTTACATCACAAAAACCACAAATCAGCAACATGTTCTATAAGCAATGCAACAAATTACAACTCTGTTAATAGAAATAGAAGATATTGTCATCCCTAATCATAGCTTGGTGCAATCTCAGGGGTTATGTTAAGATATATCCACAGAACTGGTAGATTTTCTCGTTCCCTGAGGAGTATAGCTTTTTATTTTTTAATTTTGAAGGATTCTTCTATTCAATTTTATATGGAATATTCCAAATCTGTCAAAGAGTAAAAGAGAGGAGGAGAGTGTTGAAAGGAGGAAAAAGAGGAAGACTAGAGAAAAAGAGGTTAAAGAAGAAGGGGGAGGAAAGAAAAAAAAAAAAAAAAAAGGGGGGGGAAGAGGATTGGGGTGAGGGAGAGGGGGAGGGACTGCATCACTTTTAAGTGATATACGGACTGGGTTGCAATTCAGTAGTCTTAATTCACCAAACATGTCTTCCGAAATCTCATTCACTCTGGTGAGGCCCAAACCACAGGCTGCTTTCCTGCTCAATAGGTTGTAAACACACTGACCTCTAATTACATGTGCCCACATGGTGAATTTCCCCTGCTTGTACTCACAGCTGGCAAGAAATTTACCCGCACAATCGATGCATAATCGATGCAGCCACCAGGACTATGAACTTTCGTTGTCACTGTAGCCAGCTGAGGCTGTCGAGGCAGTTTTATTAATGCTGCAAGGGACATAATAGTGATGTCTGCTCCTATGTCAATCTTGAAGGCAACCTTGGCTCCTATTACAGTAAGGGTAACCCGCCAATCTTCATCTGAACCAGACTGTTCAACAACAGACCCTACAAAGGACACTTCTTGACCCACCTGGTCACTATCTACCTGCATCTCCTTAATGTATTCAGTTTTACACACCACTTCAAAATGACCCATTCAGTTACACTTTCTACATCTTTTATCTTTAGCGGCGCATACAACATTCTGATCATGGGTACAGTTACACCTCGTGCAGTGAGCCTGCTGCTCACATCCGCTTCTGGGCTTATCTGTTGACCTTGGTCTACCACTCACACTGTGCCTTTCACCTGCTACCCTCAGACCTCATATCAGCACTTTGCTTTTTCACCAGTTCACTCTGGCGTGCCATCCTAATACCCTCATCTAATGTTAATTCAGCGACTCTCCTTGTCCAGCTTGGAAGCAATCCTGAAGCGTTGAAACCGCTGACGCCATGTGGGCCAAGCTGCAGGCTGAGAGAAATCAAAAGGCTCAGGTGGGGTAAACTTTGACATTGTCATTAATCAGTAAACAGAAGCGCAGACAAGTACTTTCTGACATCATGTCATGAGATGCAGGACACAGCATAGAAGGTACAATCTATTTTATTGCAGAGCATAGAAGTATACAGCTTGCACAACACATTAAACTTAGTAACTGCGACATAGACAATAACGGCTATAAACCACGCCCCCATCCGGTGACGTCACCTCCCACTCTCACACACTGTATCTGCACCATAAAAAAAAACTTTGGGCCCGATCCGATATAGAAAATGATAAAACTTTGGGCCCGATCCGATATGCAGCGTCGCCCGCAAAAGCCGGCAATGCCAGATTTTGCGCGATTTTGGTATTACATATACGGCGTAGCATACAAGTTAAGCGCGTATATTTCACCCTTCGGCCGTATTTTTTTTACCCATAGACTAACATAGAACAACGAGCAATTTGGTATCCAATATACAGCGTAAGGACTTACGCGTGCAGAATTCAGAAAATCTACTCTATTCTCATCTCGCCACAAATTGCAGGCACAGCAACCCTTGCACTGACTAAAAAAACAACGTAACTCCCTGGAAGCCTTAACAAACACATACATTTAAGCAGCATCTCAAGGTTAAAGGGACAGTATACTATGATATTGATTTTTTAAGGTTTATTTGTGTATTTGAAATAGTTTGAAGCCACAACATAATCAAATGGATTGAGCTTGTAGGTACTTTATCACATTGTGGACATATACTTGCTTATTTACTTTAAATTGTATTACCTTCATCTCTTTAGAATCCACTGGAGTGTAATTTATTCTAATGCTAACACAGCTTGGCACTGATGCCAAAATATATAAAGGGACAGTCAAGTCCAAAGAAAACCTTCTTCTTTAAATAGGGCATGTTATTTCAAACCACTTTCAGATTTAATTATAACACTTGCTTCGTTCTCTTGGTATTCTTAGTTGAAAGCAAAACCTAGGATGGCTCATATGATAATTTCTAAGACCTTCTTGAAGGCTGCCTCTTTGCAATTGTGTCAAAACAATCACAGACACCACAACCTCTCACCTGCAGACTTAAAACACCTGATAATGCCCACCTTATCAGTAACATCACTACTATATATACCAATGTGTCAATTTATATTGGATGTGAGATACAATGATTTACATCTTGGAACTGAATATTACTATATGTACCCTTCAGAAACAACTATTGTGGATGTGAGTTATAGTACAAGAATATGTCATAAACAGGAAAATATTACCTTTTTTGGGCCATTTCCACACAGGCCTTATTATATGTTTGAACAATATTAGTGTACTAAAACAGACCTCACATGGGTATGGATGACAATTATATGGTAAATAACAGAGGACAAGATTTATGGTGAACTATAAGAATATTTATTTATTTTTAGGCTTCTTGAATGAGGGGGCTGAGGTGACTGTAGTGGATTTCCTTGTTCTCCTGGTTTGAGATGATTCAGATGTTTCTGCTGGAGTGCTGGCCACAGATGATAGGCTGGAGGCAGTGTCCTGCTGGTGTGTAAAGTGCTCAACCAACACACCCAAGAGTTTATTATTGTTCCCGCCATCTATTGTCCATCGGCATCTGCATATCAAACATAATTCGCATAATCTGTGACTGGTTTTGAACAATTCCACTTAATGATACCTCTCTTGGCCTATTTGTCTGCTCTCACAGCTTGTTATGAACCTCCTCTGGAGTGCAATGTATTCCTCACCCAGGGGAGAATACAATGCATCCACAGGCTCTTGAGCAGCAGGGCTTCTATGTGCTTAAGGTGCAGGTTCAGCTGCATCTGCTGGTTCCTGTGGTACATTTACAGCTGCATCTGCTGGTGCTTGAGGTGCAGGTTCAGCTACATCTGCTGTTGCTTGTTGGAAATTTTCAGCTGCATCTGCTGCTGCTTGAGTACTTTCAGCTATATGTTCTTCTGCAGATGGTGGAGCTCTCCCAAGTGAAGAGGATGGTGGTGCTTTCCCAAGTGAAGAGGATGGTGGTGCTCTCCCTAATGAAGAGGATGGTGGTGCTCTCCCAAGTGAAGAGGATGGTGGTGCTCTCCCAAGTGAAGATGATGGTGGTGTTCTCCCAAGTGAAGAGGATGGTGGTGCTCTCCCAAGTGATGAGGATGGTGGAGCTCTCCCAAGTGATGAGGATGGTGGAGCTCTCAGGGTGGAATGATAGTCCCACTGATGACCAGTGTGTGACCACTCAGCCTGTCCAGTTGGCACTTCTTGTGACATAGAGTGTGTGTAAAAGCCATGACTGCCCTGAGATTGTGTTGGGGGGGGTTAAATACATGGACCCTTTGTGGCTGTCTTGGCTCCCCCTCAAAGCCAAAAGAAGAATATTCCTCTGGCCAGGAATCTTGCCAGGCATCATATGTCAATGGTGGTGGCATCACTTCCGGGTCCTCAACTGAAGCCATCCAACCCTGCTCATGCCTGGGAGCATAATGTTCATGTGGTTGCCTGAAGACTGGTGGTGGTGGCTGCATGCCTGTGACTGGTGATGGTGGTGGAGCTGGCAGCATGCCTGTGACTGGTGGTGGTGGTGGAGGTGGCAGCATGCCTGCATCCTTGTGATAGGAGGTTCTGTGGAGGAGTCAAATGATGAGAGGGATTAGTACAGTCATATATATGTCCATGTGGGCATGCAATGTACATTGATACATGCTAGGGCCTATACTGATTCTCATGTCAAACTCTATAACATGCATGTGCACATTGTGATTTGTGATATGAGGGGTTTTAATATGCGCAGTATACAGGTATGTGTTTCATACAATAGTTATGTGTACATGTCAATGATGGAGAAAATGTGTTCTTTAAGTGACACTATGGTCACACAATTTACTTTAGTCTAATGTAGGCACTGAACCTGCTTTCTTGAGCTAAGAGTATTGTGATGGCTATAGTATCCATTTACTGAAAACTCTACATGTGGCTTGTGGCCTGTGTTACTCTGAGACATGTTAGTATTGCACTATTCCACCTCATATCATGAATTGCATTGTGTTAAGTAGCATTTATGTCAAATATAATTGTAGATGTTTTTGTTAGTAGGCCATGCTCCTCATTGTGTACATGAATGTGTCACATTAAAGGATGTTATATCTCAAATACATATAATACTGGTGTGTGGGATGTTACTCACCAGCATGATGTGCTGTGGTTGCAGCCCCTGAGTCACGAGCCCCTGGAAGTCCACGGACTGCTGTGATACTCAGGGACCTGCGTATCATCTCCTGCCAGGTGTCATATTCTATGTCCAGGCGTGGACCACCGCCTGTTCCCCTCTGGTGCATAGCCTCCTGCCCCATCTTTTCTTTCACCCACCTCTTGCAGTCATTTCACCACTTTTTAAGGCCCTCAACAGTCCTCCTCTGCGGGGCCACACTGTTGACGGCATCCTCTACCGCCAACCACGCTGTTTTACGCCTTTTGGCAACACCTTTGCCCTTCTCCTGGCCAAAGAGGGCACTGTGATTGTCCATGATGGCCTGGACTAGGGCAACATTCTCATCGAATGAGAAGTTTGGACATCTCATCTTCTCATCCTCCGTGGACACCTGGCTTGCTCCCTGTGATGTCCCTGGTGTGGGTTCCTCCCTATCCTCTCCCCCCCCCCCTTCTGTCCCCATGTGCACCCTCTGTCCCTCTTTTAGATGTGCCTGGTCTCTCCCTCTCCTCACTCCACTTACTCCCTGACAGGGACCCCACTGCTCCTCCTGTCCTCTATAATACTCCTCTCCCTGCCACTCCTCTCCCCTCCTCCCCTCCGCCCTACTTCTCCCTGCCATCCTCACACTACACACACTCACTCCCAGTTCAATCACACACAATCACAACCAAACACTCAGCCTATCACACTGTAAAATTGAAATAAAATGTGTGAGGTGTTAGAAAAAAAAGTGTGGTGTCTTTGTATATGTATGTATGCAATATGTGTGCAATATGTAAAAAGATGTGTAAGTGTACAAGCTTAATCAACCAACAATGCAACCTAACTAATTCCTCTGTTTGCACCTCTCTCTCTACTCTGACTAATCCTCCACTCCACTGTAGTGTGCTGTAGCTCAATGAACCATCCAAACACACTGAAGAAAATGGCAGCTGCGCATGGGTTTATATATGACTTTTGAATAGCGTAATTATGTGTCACATTTTTAGATGGAGTCGCGGTTCATTTTTACCAGTGTTAGCCTAATTTGCATAAAACTACTCTTTATTGAGATTTTACATGGACAAAATACAGGCGTAAGTTACTTGCGACGACTAAAATGTGTATTTGCTGACTTTTCGGAAGATCGCCAGTTACTTACTCCAGTTTAGCATCTATCGGCGCAGTATATGTAATACCCCAATGTGCGAGGTGAAATTACGAGCTGCGCGGGTACCCACGCTTGTGCCGAAAACTACGCGTATATCGGATTGCACCCTTTATGTCTAGAGACCCCTAGTTAAATTTATTTCCCAGTAGACAAGTCCCTCTCTTAAAAGAATATATACATTGTGTTTGTATAGTCAGGTGATCACTGTGCTTTTGTTTCTGTAATGCACAATGGGGCCTCTCTAATCTACATTATAACTGCCAAAAGCCTGTATGGACCCCTATTTCCCATGTGGCTACTCTTGATGACATTTTAGAAAAGTGATTACTGTTACAGTAGTCATCACTGGGCTATTTTCAATATCATTTACTAAAATCTACCCAAAAATTATATTTTTTTTACAGTTTTGGATGCAGCTTTTTTCAATGCCATGAAATATAAATGTAATAATGGCATATTGTGAACCCGTTGGGTCTGCTGAAAAAAAAAAATATATATATATATATATATGTAATTTTTGTGGGTCATTCATTGAAATTTACAATAAGGGTTTAAATGAAAGTAGCAAAAAGAGTTCAAAATTGGCTCAGCACTGGGGTGAAAAAATGGCTTAGCAGCAAAAGGGTTAACTAATATAGTAGTTGTTTTTTTTTACATTGGCCAGTATTATAAGTATGTTTTTCTAGTAATCACAATCATAAATCCTAAAATGTTGCTGCTATAAGTATTCCTAAAGGTGACAATTTCCTCCTTCCCCCAACAAAAAGAAATTAATTGCTGTTAATCTCCAAATTTCATAATCCAAAATTGCAGGATAAAGAACAAACAATATAGTGATTTTGTGGTATTAACAAAAGAATGAAGCGCCTATATGTTGTTTGATCCCTGTTAATAGAATATTATGAAGCTAATAGCTAACGCGTGCAGCTGACCTGTCGTGCTTGAAAGCCATAGAGATATGTGTTAATGAATAAGGTATTTGAACAGGGGCATTATCAGTAAAATGGCATGTATGGATGTTGGGTAATTGATGTAGATAATTTATATTAGTATAAAACTGCTTATTATTATTATTATTATTATTATTATTATTTTAACTTTAAATGTATCTTTTTAGTGATGTTGCCTCTAAATGTCATCCAAAATGGTTGGGGTAATTTAATTGTGTTTTGCCCAAGCACAAAAAAGCAATGTTACATTTGCAGACATTCTGGGTTACTCAGTAAAAGTGTTATCTCTGTGGTTTATCGGGTCCTTTCCATTGTGGAATTCATTCTGATCACAGTCAAAATTCTAGATACTTAAAGGGACACTAAACCCAAAAAATGGCTTTCATAATTCAGGTAGAGAATACAATTTTAAACAACATTCCAATTTACTTATATTATCTAATTTGCTTCATTATTTAGATATTCTTTGTGGAAGAAACAGCAATGCACATGGGTGAGCCAATCACACGAAGCATCTATGTGCAACAACCAATAAACATTTACTGAGCATATCTAGATAAGCTTTTCAGCAAAGAATATCAAGAGAATGAAGCAAATTAGATAATAGAAGTAAATTAGAAAGTTGTTTAAAACTGCATGCTCTTTATAAGTCATGAAAGACAAAATGTGGGTTTCATGTCCTTTTAAAAACATATTCACAGGGTCATTTTTTCAGTTATAACATAGGTCCAGCACAGAAAGATGTTAAAGGGACACTGAACCCACATTTTTTTCTTTTGTGATTCAGATAGAGCATGCAATTTTAAGCAACTAATTTACTCCTGTTATCAATTTTTCTTCGTTCTCTTGCTATCTTTATTTGAAAAAGAATGCATCTAAGCTTTTTTTTTTGGTTCAGACTCTGGATAGCACTTTTTTATTGGTGGATTAATTTATCCACCAATCAGCAAGGACAACCCAGGTTGTTAACCAAAAATGGGCCGGCATCTAAACTTACATTCTTACATTTCAAATAAGGATACCAAGAGAATGAAGAAAATTTGATAATAGGAGTAAATTAGAAAGTTTCTTAAAATGTCATGCTCTATCTGAATCACAAAAGAAAAAATTTGGGTTCAGTGTCCCTTTAAGTATAAAGATTTTTTTTTCTAAACCAATAATGAAAGTAAACTATCTGATTGAGATCACATCAACATTAAAAGGGCTTATCTGAGGGGCGTGTCTTAGGAGCCGCCATGATTAGACGCTTTCTCTAACAGCTCTAGATCCCTGAAGGAGATTACATAGCTTATATAACTCTCAACTCAGACGACATATTCCTCTCTAGTGGATTTTGACATGTGAAGTTCTACTGAATCTGAGGATACTTTTTTCATGGAGATCACTTCTACGGATCCATAATAAAGTAAAGCTCTTTAAGTCAATCAGGGCGGCGGCTTTTCTTCATCATCATAACCCCCCCGGCGAGCCGGGTGAAGCTGAATCATATAGTTATTCTACTGGGTGGCGAAAGTAAAGGTAGCCATGGATGGGGACTCGAGTCACACAATCCAAGCTCTTTTGGCAGCTCTAGCACAGAGAGTCGACGATAATTTCACTCACCTTCTATCTCTGGTGAAGTCCAGCCCACAGCAACAGCCGAGAAGGGAGTATAAAATGGCTGCCGAAATGGTGCAGGATACGCAGCATGTCAGTTTGCAGTGTATCTCATGTGAGACAGAGATAACTCAACATGTTGTAGCCCGGGAGCAACAGTCGTGCACAACTTGGCAAGAGGCCACTAGATGGTCCCCGGGAATGAAAGATCTGGTCATCGCATCTACTACAGAATTGACCGGGAGTGGGGGAGCCTCTTGGGGGAAACACATACCGATGCGGGTGGATGCGGCCGGCCATCTGAAGATCTATGAGTCATACATGGACACGGTGACGACCGGAGTTTTAAATTCCCCCGGGAGGTCCCCATTGCCTGAGTCGAATATGAAATTACTCATACCTGCCTATCCTCGCCCATTACCTCACCTGGGCTCCCCTGGAAGGTCCTCCTCAGTTGAGATAGAGGGGATTGTGTTAGCAGGCTTCTACTCTCACCCCTTTCATTTGGACGATCAGTGTTACCAGGGGAAATACTCCCGACAGTGTATGTTCTGCATATGCATCATTCTGAGATCCTGCCATAAGTTATGGAAGCCAGATTGCACCCGGTTGGGGATTGGGTGACTTCTGTTTGTCATCTAAAATCTGGCAATGGAGAAGCCTAATAGTGGCATTTGGTTTCCCATACGATATTGCTCACCCCTTTTTTTTTTTTAGTTTAAATTCATATATGGGACTAGAACATCTGTATTTAACAACTACTTGATTGGAAGTTATTTATGTATCAAATTTACTTTAATATCTTATTTAATATGTTGATATGAGATTAGGCTGCCAACCTTTTTTTTTTTTTTTTTTTTTTTATTGCCCCTTCAAACTAGGACCATTTGCTTTTTATGTTAGCTCTGGGAACATGCTGGACAGTACACCCACCCTTAGTATTAATGATAGACACCCATGAAGTGGACCATACATTAGTGACTTTCCTTTCCCTGCCCCCCATTGGGGAATATGGGACAGGGAACATACTTGATATTTATTTACTTTATACATCTTTTAGTGTCCTAACTATACTAAAAGGGAGCTTACTCTCACCTGGATGGGGATTAGGTAACTTTAGACTGACATTTACAACCCAGCAAATGGAAAGCATTATCGCGGCATTTGGTTGCACATGTAATACTGTTAACTCTTTTGTTTAAACTTGATTTCACGTATGGACACTGGATCATTTGCATTTAGCAAATATTTGACTTGACCTACTCATGTATCAATGTTACTTATCTAATTTAAAGTGTTATTATGGGTTTAGGCTGCTAATCTCCTTTAGTGCTCCTACAAACTAGGGCCAATTACATTTTATGTTGGATCTGGCAGCATAGTGGACAGCAAGTCTACACTTAGTTTTAATAATAGACACTCACAGAGTTAAATTTACCCTGGTGTCTCCCTCTCCCCTCCACCCCCACCGCGGAATATAAGAAAGGGACCATTCTTGATATTCATTCATTGGCTTCTGCTTTTGATTAAGTAACCACCCAAAACATAAATATATTTTATTATATGTTCAGTTTATTTTATTTTCATTTACCCAATAAGGTGAATTTTTCAGTGGTATTCATCCACTATTTTGCACCTACACACACAAGGATATTACCTCTCAGAACCAAGAATATGTTATGGCTTCCAAGGGCAATTTTACAGTTTCAATCTAATAGTCAGCAATTTATGTTTTAGAGGTACTAGTTTTGAGTTTTGAGCTATCCTATAAGTTAAGAAAAGAGGTATCAAATTATTGTTGTTGCACTTTAGGTTCGGCATAGTTAATAGAGGTAACATGTTTTACTATATTGTATATGAATATTATATGTTGCCTTCAGTTTTTTCACTATTAGGCAATTTTATGTAGTACTTATGTGTATTAGGCCTGACATGGTCATCTTGAACATTTCCTTTTCGCATTTTATAAGTGTGATAATGCCAAATGTATGTTTTACCCGAAATACCTCAATAAAAAACTTTGATATAAAAAAAGGGCTTATCTGCAGCCATTACCATGATGATAATTATAAAACAATATATTAGGATACATCTCTAAAATAAATGCATAATCAATGAAAAAAGTAGAACATTCAAAGCTCAATAGGAAATTTCTTCACTGCACACTGTAATAAATTAGAATAGGTGCCATAAATAGTATATTCACTTACAATAATCTACACGTGATACTCAATTTAGCTAAAAATACACACAAAATTATTTTGAACAATTTGTAACAGTTTTATTAACCCTTTGATGACAGGGTTAATTTGTCTACATTGGAACAACATTCCGATGTAAACAAATTGAAATCCCGCGATCGTGCACATGATCTCGAGATTTCAATGATGGGATCGGATCAGGGGGGGCGTATCTATAATGCTAGGCATGCTCTCCAGAACGCAATTGCATCCTGAAAGCGCTGTTTGCTTCAGGAAAGCCAAACAGTTAGGACATTCTATTTCGTCTTAACAGAGCTAAAGCCCGCTTTGGATGGAATAGAACGTCATAACAGAGCTAAAACATTAAATATATGCTAATATAAACTCTCTTCAGATTATGATTTGTTACACATTCTCTGTGTTCTGAATAATTTCCCACTGTAAAAGAGGACAAATCAATAAATCAATTCCCTATATAATAAATATAATTAATATATATATATAAGCACACATATGCACCACTGTTAGATTACAAATGGAAATAAATGGCATTAAAATATTCCTTTTCAAGCAAAAATATAAATGTTACCATGTCTAAACTGCAGTCTTTCATTTGCATGAGGGAAATCTCTTGCATGTTTTTATTTCATGTCTCACTAATATAAGCATTATGCAAATTTAGTTCTTAACTTCTGCTAACTTTTTAGTCATTATTTGAATTAAAAAATAATCATTAGGAATCATGTACATACATCCTATTCCTCATCTCATTAAGCCCGTGTTAGAATTCTAAATCCACAATTTTAATTAGAATGTTCAATAGGTGTTTACAATATATTTTATAACATTAATATATTATGGAAAATTTAACCACCAAATAATTTAATGTCATAAACATTCACTACCTTTTTAACTTTTGTTTGAGAGATACCACATATTAATAATATATACAGCTAAATAAAGAAACAGCATGTATTAGTCCATACAGCTCTATTTATCTAATCACAAAATAAATGGGTTCCCTACCTTGGGAATTGTGGTGAGCAGGCAGCGTCCATACAGGGCATTTTACATTGCAAAAGTATTTTGTTGTGCAGCGCTGCAAACATGAGCGGGTTCTAGGTGTTTGAACCACCACTTCTTAACTTGTGGCAAGCAGGCTTGCATGATAAGATGCCCATCAAGGTCCCAAAGCAGCTTCTGCTTCTTGATAAATGGTGCCCATAGTATTTATTTGCACAAGACATTAAAGGTTAAAGTAACAATTAAGCTTGCATGTTTCAGACAGAGCATGCAATTTTAAAATAATTTTCAATTAACTTTTGTTATCAAATATACTTTCTTCTTTTAAAATGCTATGTTAAAAGGCACAAGTAAGATCAGGACCAGCAATGGACCACTGGGCATTTGTGCATAGCATTGATGCTCTAGAGCACTGGTTTTCAAACCTGTCCTCAGACCTCCCTAACAGGTCAGATTTTCAGGATTACCTTGAGTGAGAGCAGGTAAAATAACCATGTTTACTAATCACTTGATTATTTCACCTGTGCTCTAGTTCAAATATCCTCAAAATCTCGCCTGCTCGGGATGCCTAAGAACAAGTTTGAAAACCAGTGATCTAGAGCTAACTTTAACCTTGCCTTTTAAGGGACAATAAAGTCAAAATTAAACTTTAATGAATCAGAGCATGCAATATTAAATAGTTGGCCAGTTTACTACTATCTATTTTGTTTTTTTCTCTCGACAGCTTTTGTTGAAAATAATTCCTAGTTAAGCTCCGGATCAGCAATTCACTACATGGAGTTAGCTGCTGATTTGGTGGCTGCACATAAATGCCTCTTATCATTTGTGTTCAGCTAGCTCCCAGTAGTACATGTTGCTTCTTCAACAGAGGGTACACAAAAAATGAAGCAAATTTAATAATAGAAGTAAATTGGAAAGTTGTTTAAAATCGTACACTTTATCAAAATTAGTAAAGAGAAATGTTGCGTGTTATATCTCTTTAATACCTTTGCAGGTTTAAAAGCACAGTTAAATGCAAGCAACTTACTTGGGCACTTTCTTTTTTTTTTTTTATTATATCCCTTTAATGAACCAAAAACTGTAAAATCCAAATAAATATGAAAGCATTGTGTCAGTTAAAGACAATTATTTAATTTTGAATTAAATAATATTTCATTTAAATGTCCCAATTTTTTAAGAAACCTATTCTCTTCATAGTAAGATATCCCATGGCTAAATAAACAGTGGATATTAGTATTATAAAATAAGAATTGGCTACTTTTTAAAGGTTTCTAAAAAATTCTGCTATGGATCAATTAAATACTGTAATATTTAAACAAACGAGAATAATTTATTGTAAAGATGGCTATAGTTAATTATATGTCAATACAATTAACATGGTTACAAGATATTCAAATTAGATATTTTCCTTTATTTTCAAACTAGTAACTACGTTTTGCTAATTTTATTTATAATATTATTTGCACAAAATTTTCTCAGAAGATTCTACTGCTAAAAACCTTGGCCAAGATTACATATGCGGCGCAAGCTTCAGCGCAACGGCTGAAACCCGCGCCACCCATAATTTCGCCTCGCACATAGGGGTATCACACAGTGATGTGCAGTCACTAGAGGCAGGTGAGGCAGTGCTTCACCTTTCATATGGGCAAAAATATATATTTTTTTATTGGCTTTAAAAAAAAAATTGTAATTTTTTTTTCCCCAGCATTTTTTTTCACAGCTAGATGTTGTGCAATGGAGAGGCACAAGCAGGTCTGCCCACCATTACACAACATGCTGCGCCATCTACTGGATGACAGTGGTTAAGATCATTGCATGGCCCATAAGTGCTTTATTTGAGGCAGTCCTATTAGGGCTGAACCAATCCAGCGAGAGGCATTAGTAAGTGGAACATAGGGTTGGGGCTGGATGTTAAATTATATAAAACAAAACAAAAACGGAAAAAAACAACTTTCATATATTTTGTTGCTGTCCTGTGAACCTGCTAGCTTTGCTAAAGTGAAAAAGAGAGTTCTGTTCTTCCCCTCTAAGTGCAGTGGAATGTGCCACTGTTACTTCCTGAATCCTTACAGAGCAGGAAGAGAGAGGCACAGAGAGCAATGTTTCTGTTCTGCCACATCTTATTGAAGTAAGATTTTACTGTAAGGGATTCTGTTAGTGAAAATGATAATTTAATGAATGTGGTTTAGTGTTTTTTACTCTTTTACAGCAGGGTCGTTTTTGTATTTTGTTTACTCAAACTTTACACCCACTAACTTAGCAGCTTGCCTCTGTACTTCACACTAAATTATAGACTAATTTTCTGAACTCTCTGTAGCTCTGCTGTTTTATTACTTTAAAATGCAATGGTCCCCCCCTTGTGTGTGTGTGTGTGTGTGTGTCTCTCTCTCTATCTATCCATCTCTCTCCTTATGTGTTGTTCTCCCCATGGTCTCTTTCTCTCTCTCTGTCTCTCTTCCTCCCCCTCTGACCCTCATCCCTTATGTAATGAAAGAATCTATAAGCATAATTTGCAGCATTAAAGTAAAAAGTATGTTTTAAACATATTTTATTGGGCATGGATTTCTAGATCTCATAATCAGAGCAAGCATTGTGTTATCTGGCAAGAGTTTCTGTTACAATCCTTTTAGACTAAAATCAGATGTTTACTAAGTTGACCAGTTTTCCAAGACACCATTTAAAGGGACATGAAACCCATATGAAACCCATATTCAAATTTAAATAACTTTCCAATTTACATCTAATATCTAATTTTCTTCATTCTTTTGATTTCCTTTGTTGAAAATCATATCTAAATATGCTCAGTAGCTGCTGATTGGTGGCTGCACATAGATACCTCATGTGATTGGCTCACCCATGTGCATTGCTATTTCTTCAACAAAGGATATCTAAAGAATGAAGGCGTATCCTAGCCACTGCCTCACCAACCTCTGACGTCACTGCACGTCACTGCGAACTGGTAAATAAGACCAGCCCTGGAAATACAGTCACTTACCAAGCATGTGGGTGGGGGAGCCGGGGTCAAAAAGTAAAGGCACTGCTAAGTTCCTGCCTGCTGCTTGGTGGTGGGGTGACCGTGTCACCCCCTCCCTGAGCTTCCCGTTGTCCTTCTTCCCAGATTGTTTTACTTTCCCCAGTGCAGGATCGGTCCATGTGTATATATATATATTATTGAACAGTCGCTCAAATTAAAGAAGGGGACTTTTTTATAATTTTATTAACCCAAAGCTCCACTTTACACCAGAATTATTAATGGACAATCTTATATAAGATGTTTTAAGTCAGCCGCATAGAAGCTACAGTTTGGACATTTACTAAATAGATTATTGCCCCAGAGCTCACCCTTTTTGGAGGTATAGTATGTTCTATAAATTAATTTTAAATGCATCTCTTTTCTACTTTTCTAATAGAGTTGTTTTATGATTTCAGGGGTTACTTCTATCCTTATATGTTGACTCCAGTTCCTAGCCAATTGTTCTAGGTTCTTCTGACCCTCTAGGCTAAGTAACAGCTGATACCAAGGCGATATCGAGAAAATACCCTGTTGAGTAATTTTTTGCCAAGGTTCTATTTTCTCCCACCCTAACTCAAACCCATTTTCCCTATATAGCTCATCTGCATAATGCCGGATTTGCAAATATGCAAAGAAATCTCTGTTCAAAAGCGAATACTCACATTTTAATGGGGTTAATAGTTTTAATAGGTACTTTGTGATGTGGGTTAATAGCAGATTAGGGGTTAATAGTGTTAATAAGGACTTTGCGATGTGGGTGAATGGCGGATTAGGAGTTAATACATTTATTAGGTAGTTTGCGATATTGGGATTGGCGGATTTAGGGGTTTATACATTTACTAGGTAGATCGAGATGTGGATGAATGGCGGATTAGGGGTTAATAGTTTAATTAGGCATATTGCGTTGTGGAGGTTGTCGGTTTAGGGGTTAATACATTTATTATTAGTTGCAATGTGGCTTTGATGGTGGATATAGGGGTTTTAGGTGTCGGGTTTAATTTTGGGAGGTGGGTTAGACTTTTAAGGGAGATTTTCCACTACATTTATTTTATTTTCTTAGGCGCCGGCAGTTTTTAAAGTGCTGTAAGTCACTGTCGACTCCAGAAATTTGTATTTATGCTCCTTTCTGGACATTGCTAGTTTATCCAACTTACGGCACTTTATGAACTGCTGGCAGGGTTTATGTTGCAGTGACGTGCAGTGACGTCAGAGGTTGGTGAGGCAGTGGCTAGGATACACCTTCATTCTTTAGATATCCTTTGTTGAAGAAATAGCAATGCACATGGGTGAGCCAATCACATGAGGTATCTATGTGCAGCCACCAATCAGCAGCTACTGAGCATATTTAGATATGATTTTCAACAAAGGAAATCAAAAGAATGAAGAAAATTAGATATTAGATGTAAATTGGAAAGTTATTTAAATTTGAATATGGGTTTCATATGGGTTTCATGTCCCTTTAAATGGTGTCTTGGAAAACTGGTCAACTTAGTAAACATCTGATTTTAGTCTAAAAGGATTGTAACAGAAACTCTTGCCAGATAACACAATGCTTGCTCTGATTATGAGATCTAGAAATCCATGCCCATTAAAATATGTTTAAAACATACATTTTACTTTAATGCTGCAAATTATGCTTATAGATTCTTTCATTACATAAGGGATGAGAGTCAGAGGGGGAGGAAGAGAGACAGAGAGAGAGAAAGAGACCATGGGGAGAACAACACATAAGGAGAGAGATGGATAGATAGAGAGAGAGACACACACACACACACACAAGGGGGGGACCATTGCATTTTAAAGTAATAAAACAGCAGAGCTACAGAGAGTTCAGAAAATTAGTCGATAATTTAGTGTGAAGTACAGAGGCAAGCTGCTAAGTTAGTGGGTGTAAAGTTTGAGTAAACAAAATACAAAAACGACCCTGCTGTAAAAGAGTAAAAAACACTAAACCACATTCATTAAATTATCATTTTCACTAACAGAATCCCTTACAGTAAAATCTTACTTCAATAAGATGTGGCAGAACAGAAACATTGCTCTCTGTGCCTCTCTCTTCCTGCTCTGTAAGGATTCAGGAAGTAACAGTGGCACATTCCACTGCACTTAGAGGGGAAGAACAGAACTCTCTTTTTCACTTTAGCAAAGCTAGCAGGTTCACAGGACAGCAACAAAATATATGAAAGTTGTTTTTTTCCGTTTTTGTTTTGTTTTATATAATTTAACATCCAGCCCCAACCCTATGTTCCACTTACTAATGCCTCTCGCTGGATTGGTTCAGCCCTAATAGGACTGCCTCAAATAAAGCACTTATGGGCCATGCAATGATCTTAACCACTGTCATCCAGTAGATGGCGCAGCATGTTGTGTAATGGTGGGCAGACCTGCTTGTGCCTCTCCATTGCACAACATCTAGCTGTGAAAAAAAATGCTGGGGGAAAAAAATTACAATATTTTTTTTTAAAGCCAATAAAAAAAATATATTTTTGCCCATATGATAAAAGGATACATTGTTTTTAACATTATTAGTGGCAGAACTAGGAATCTACTCATGTGTTTGGTTTAATCTGGAAATCCCCAGATTTATATAAACATAAATAAAATCCTCATCAAACCTGGGAATTAAATGGATTTAAATAACTCTCAGATGCAATGCATAATTATTATCATATCTCAAAGTCTATAGTAGTATCGTAGTCAAATAAATAGACTATATTACTTTTTTTATCACGATTATAATTTTTTAAATTTAGTTTGTGTCTGTTTAACTTATTAATTTGAAGTGATCATTGAAATCATAAATTACATGATTGTAAAATATGTAAATTGAGTGAAAAATATCTAAATTCTCGCATACAAGAGACAGAATCTAAATGAGTACATATGCTCACAAGCGCATCATTGACCCATTCATCAAGATTCACTAGCAGAAATTGTTACGGCTCTGCGTGCTATGCTCTCAATCATCCCAAATGGATCAGAAAGATTTAAGCATGCAGCTACTTAACCATTGTTTTAGGCTCGCTTGTGGAGAGCCTAAGTTGCTGAGACCCTGAAACTGCCTAGGTAGCTTAATAAATGGGACGCACTGTGTTTTCTTGACTACATTATACATAGCTTCATAAATTAATTTTTATACAGTATGATATGAAATATCAAATCATCAATTACATCACTAGAACATTGATAAATTACTTTAACAATGCCATCACATATCAACTTTTTCTTCAAAATTGTAACATTAAAAGCTCATCCATAAAGAGTCGCTAGATATGTAATATTGTTTTTGACCTTATGAATGACTTGGCCTATAATATTATCTTGTGTACATACATTTTATGTTGATAAATTATTAGTTGATTTTCTTTTTTACATTATTGATATGTATTGGATATGTGTTATAAATGGTTGAAACAGATGACAATACTTTATTGCAATAGCTATTATGAAATAGTGTATTGAATAAAGAGACAGTAAATGTAAAATGTTTTTGATCATAATTGTGCACGATGTCCAAGATAACACAATAAACCTATTTCCACATATTATTCCATAAATGCACCTGATAAAGCAGCCAACAACATTGCTCAGCTTGGGCGCATGCTTCATTTATCTGAACGGAGAAATCAAGTGGTTTGTTATTAGCGAACAACTCTGTGATGCTTTAAAAAAATAAATAAAAAAAAAAACCCAACCAAAAAGGGTTTTCAATTAATTATGGAGAAAATTTAGGTAAGGTAAGGTAAGATTAAGGCCTAGATCACAATTTATCAGCAATTTGCCCCAGAATTTTTATTTTTTTATTTTTGACCAAATTGGTAGCCAAGTTTCTCGAGTGATCACTATGGTGTATTGTTTCTTTGTTAAAACTCTTCCTCCATAAACATGTTTTCAACCAAAAAGCTCCCAAAAGGGACTTTTCATGTATTAAGAACCTCTTTTCGAAATAGAAATTGTGAGGTCTCCCAAAACTGACACATAATAGCCCATTCAAAATTCTTAAGGTTACAGGAAATCTTTATCCATGTAGCCCTTTTGTTTACTCTTCAAGGGATACACTCATTTGTATGTGGGACATTAACCTATTGGGGTAGATTTGCTAAATGTCGATGGACATGATTAGCTATAGCAGACAGCATCAGCATTTATCATTGCACATGCATTTCTAGTGAAATGCTTGTGCAATGCCCTGCCCCCTGCTCACTTGCGGCCGCTAGCAGAGGCTGTCAATCATCCCTTTTAGGTGGCGGACAGGTTTAGGAGCAGAGGTTTTATGACCGCTGCTTCTTAACTTCCGTTTCAGGTGAGCCTGAAATCATGAGCCTCCGAAGCAGCATCCGCTGCTTCATAAATGGAGCCCATTGCATCAGAATACATCCTCAACACTCAGTATAAATGTAATGATAGTAAACCAGTATTGCCATACGTATCTTGGCATGATGGGCATACTTCTACAGTCCCTACAGAACACCAATTTCTACAAATGGTGTGTTTTTATATTTAATTTTTTATTTTTCATTCTCAGTCTCACTTGCACTGTTATAATTGTCACTAACAGTACTATCATTATTAAAATCACATTTTTAAAGGACATTGCTTACTCTTGACTTTCATAGTTAAGTATTGTTACCCGTCTCCATCTGCACCACTGTTAAGCCATCTGAAGACATCTTTTAGGTTGTCAGTATGGGCAGACTGTGCACTTTTTTTTCTCACTATATGGTCACTTTTTAAATTTAACATATTTCTATTTAAGCATTGTTTCCATATTGTGAACGGAAAACAAAATGGTGACTATGGCATCTATTTATCAAGCCGTCAACTTACTTGCATTCGACGGCACCAATACGCTCGCCTAAGATCGCCTAACATCGCTGCCGCGGACCTGAATACGCTCTCCAAAATTATCAAAAAAGCTGTCAAAAAGCCACGCACCAAGTACGGTGCTATGAGCAGCGGACTGTTGTTAACTAACAGTCATCGATCTCTCTGCTCTTCGGCTTTTTTACAGCTTTCTTGGTACCCTGTCACTAAACACCCACACTATACTATACTGTTTACCGACTATACCGCCACTCCCGGACCCCGCCGCAACTCTAATAAATGTATTAGCCCCTAAACCACTGCTCACGGACCTCGCTGCAATTAAATAAAGTGTTTAACCCCTAAACCACTGCTCCCGGAGCCCACCACCACCTACATTATACTTATTAACCCCTAATCTGTCGTCCCCTACACTGCCGCCACCTACATTATACTTATTAACCCCTAATTTGCCCCTACACCGCCGCCACCTACATTATATTTATTAACCCCTAATCTGCCCCCCTACACCGCTGCCATCTACATTATACTTATTAACCCCTAATCTGCCGCCCCCAACGTCGCCGCCACTATATTAAATTTATTAACCCCTAAACCTAAGTCTAACCCTAACCCTAACACCCCCTAACTTAAATATAATTTAAATAAATCTAAATAAATATTATTATCATTAAATAAATTATTCCTATTTAAAACTAAATACTTACCTGTAAAATAAACCCTAAGATAGCTACAATATAACTAATAGTTACATTGTAGCTAGCTTAGGGTTTATTTTTATTTTACAGGCAACGTTGTATTTATTTTAACTAGGTACAATAGTTATTAAATAGTTATTAACTATTTAATAACTTCCTAGTTAAAATAAAGACAAAAATACCTGTAAAATAAAACCTTAGCTAAATTACAATTACACCTAACACTACACTATAATTAAATAAATTCCCTAAACTAAATACAATTTAATAAAATTAAATAAAATTATCTAAAGTATAAACCCCCCCCACTAAATTACAGAAAATAAAAAACAAATTACAAGATTTTTAAACTAATTACACCCAATCTAATCCCCCTAACAAAATAAAAAAGCCCCACCAAAATAAAAAAAGCCCTACCCAACACTAAATTACAAATAGCGCTTAAAAGGGCCTTTTGTGGGGCATTGTCCAAAGTAATCAGCTCTTTTACCTGTAAAAAAAAATTACAACCCCCCCAACATTAAAACTCACCACCCACACAACCAACCCTACTTTAAAACCCACCAAAACCCACCCAAACCTAACACTAACCCCTTGAAGATCACCCTACCTTGAGAAGTCTTCACCCAACTGGGCCAAAGTCCTCAACGAAGCTGGCAGAAGTGGTCCTCCAGACGGGCAGAAGTGGTCCTCCAGACGGGCAGAAGTCTTCATCCAGACGGCATCTTCTATCTTCATCCATCCGACGTAGAGTGTCTCCATCTTCAAGACATCCAACGTGGAGCATCCTCTTCTGATGACCTCTTTCTGATGACGGTTCCTTTAAGTGATGTCATCCAAGATGGCGTCCCTTCAATTCCTATTGGCTGATAAAATTCTATCAGCCAATCGGAATTAAGGTAGGAAAAATCCTATTGGCTGATGCAATCAGCCAATAGGATTTTTCCTACCTTAATTCCAATTGGCTGATAGAATTCTATCAGCCAATCGGAATTGAAGGGACGCCATCTTGGATGACATCACTTAAAGGAACCATCATTGTTGAAGAAGACGTCGTCAGAAGAGGATGCTCCACGTCGGATGTCTTGAAGATGGAGCTGCTCCGCGCCGGATGGATGAAGATAGAAGATGCCGTCTGGATGAAGACTTCTTCCCATCTGGAGGACCACTTCTGCCCGTCTGGTTGACCCCTTCTGCCGGCATTGTTGAGGACTTCGGCCCGGTTGGGTGAAGACTTCTCAAGGTAGGGTGATCTTCAAGGGGTTAGTGTTAGTTTTTTTAAGGGGGAATTGGGTGGGTTTTAGAGAAGGGTTGGGTTTTTGGGTGCTGGGTTTTATTGTTGGGGGGTTAAAAAAAATTTTTACAGGTAAAAGAGCTGATTACTTTGGGGCAATGACCCGCAAAAGGCCCTTTTAAGGACTATTTGTAGTTTAGTGTAGGGTAGGGTTTTTTTATTTTGGGGGGCTTTTTTATTTTGTTGGGGGGATTAGATTAGGTGTAATTAGTCTTGTAATTTGTTTTTATTTTCTGTAATTAAGTGTTTTTTTTGTACTTTAGATAATTTTATTTAATTTTATTTAATTGTAGATAGTTTAGGGAATTTTTTTAATTATAGTGTAGTGTTAGGTGTAATTGTAACTTAGGTTAGGTTTTATTTTACAAGTATATTTGTATTTATTTTAACTAGGAAGTTATTAAATAGTTAATAACTATTTAATAACTATTGTAACTAGTTAAAATAAATACAAAGTTGCCTGTAAAATAAAAATAAACCCTAAGCTAGCTACAATGTAACTACTAGTTATATTGTAGCTCGCTTAGGGTTTATTTTATAGGTAAGTATTAAGTTTTAAATAGGAATAATTTATTTAATGATAGGAATATTTATTTAGATTTATTTAAACTATATTTAAATTAGTGGGTGTTTGCGGTTAGGGTTAGACTAAGGTTTAGGGGTTAATAAATTTAATATAGTGGCGGCGGTGTAGGGGGCGGAAGATTAGGGGTTAATAAATGTAGGTAGGTGGCGGCAGTGTAGGGGCAACAGATTAGGGGTTAATAAGTATAATGTATGTGGTGGTGGGCTCCGGGAGCGGCGGTTTAGGGGTTAATAAGTTTATTTTGTTGCGGTAGGGTCCGGGAGCGGCGGGATAGGGGTTAATAACTTTTATTTAGGTGGCGGCGGTGTAGGGATGGAAGATTAGGGGTTAATAAGTGTAATGTAGGTGGCGGCGGTTTAGGGGGGTCAGATTAGGGGTGTTTAGACTCAGGGTACATGTTAGGGTGTTAGGTGTAAATGTTCCCATAGGAATCAATGAGATATCGGGCAGCAGCGAACATAAGCTTTCGCTGCTTTCAGACTCCCATTGATTCCTATGGCATTTGCCGCCTCCAGGCCGGCGGATTGAAAATAGTGATGTCGCGAACCTAAAAAATTCGGTTCGCGAATGGCGGACTCGAACTTCCGCGACTGTTCGCAAACCAGGCGAACTGCCATTGACTTCAAAAGGCAGGCGAACTTTAAAACCAACAGGGACTCTTTCTGGCCACAATAGTGATGGCAGAAGTGGTCCTCCAGACGGGCAGAAGTGGAAAATTACATAGTTGAGTCTGGTTTTAATCCATAAATTACATAAATCACCTAACAT
Organism: Bombina bombina; assembly: GCF_027579735.1. NCBI lineage: Eukaryota > Metazoa > Chordata > Amphibia > Anura > Bombinatoridae > Bombina > Bombina bombina. The sequence continues at coordinate 1,263,802,629 of NC_069500.1, read as the reverse complement.
TCCTAAATTGTTTGGAATAACGTGCTTTAAAACATCAGGTATGATGTTGTATCGATTAGGTAGTGTAAGGGTTACACCCGCTTCACAGTGACAGACCAAACTCCCCGTGTAACGCACCGCAAACAACCGCAAACAGTCCATTTGTACAACCACAAGATAGATAGATTTGATAGATAGATAGATAGATTACATAGATCAATAGATGCAATATACATATGATAGATACAAATTACATAGATCAATAGATGCAATATACATTTGATAGATACAAATTACATAGATCAATAGATGCAATATACATTTGATAGATACGAATTACATAGATCAATAGATGCAATATATATTTGATAGATACGATTGATAGTTAGATAGATTTGATAGATAAAGAGATAGATTTGATAGATATATAATTTCCCAGACAGAGAATTACAAGACGTGCGGTCTGGGACCCATGGTAAAGTTACCAGAGGCAGTTGCGGCGGCAGGGGACGTGTATATGGCATGGATTTTCGGAACCGGGAGATGGAAAAAGATGCTTGGTCGGTCCTCCTGCTTCAAATTTGGGGCACTGCGCGTGCAATCTATTGTGCCACCAGATATGAGTGGTGTGTTAAGTAGTATATTCTTAGCAGTTTAATACCTGTTACTCCCCCTATCGGGGGAGGTGTATATGGCATGGATTTTAGGAACCGGGAGATGGAAAAAGATGCTTGGTCGGTCCTCCTACTTCAAATTTGTCCGAAACACAAGTGGCTGTCACAAAACAGTCCGGCCACGAGATAGATTTGATAGATAGATACATAGATTACAAAGATCAATAGATGCAATATACATTTGATAGATACAAATTACATAGGTCAATAGATGCAATATACATTTGATAGATACAAATTACATAGATCAATAGATTCAATATTATATACATATGATAGATAAGAATTACATAGATCAATAGATGCAATATAAATTTGATAGATACAAATTACATAGATCAATAGATGCAATATACATTTGATAGATACGAATTACATAGATCAATAGATGCAATATACATTTGATAGATACAAATTACATAGATCAATAGATGCAATATACATTTGATAGATACGAATTACATAGATGAATAGATGCAATATACATTTGATAGATACGAATTACATAGATCAATAGATGCAATATACATTTGATAGATACAAATTACATAGATCAATAGATGCAATATACATTTGATAGATATGAATTACATAGATGAATAGATGCAATATACATTTGATAGTTACGAATTACATAGATCAATAGATGCAAAATACATTTGATAGATACGAATTACATAGATCAATAGATGCAATATACATTTGATAGATACGAATTACATAGATCAATAGATGCAATATACATTTGATAGATACAAATGATAGTTTATGATAGTTAATTTCCCAGACAGAGAATTACAAGACGTGCGGTCTGTGACCCATGGTAAGGTTCCCAGAGGCAGTTGCGGCGCCAGGGGACGTGTATATGGCATGGATTTTCGGAACCGGGAGATGGAAAAAGATGCTCGGTCGGTCCTCCTGCTTCAAATTTGGGGCACTGCCCGTGCAATCTATTGTGCCACCAGATATGAGTGGTGTGTTAAGTAGTACTATTCTTACCAGTTTAATCCCTGTTACTCCCCCTATCGGGGGAGGTGTATATGGCATGGATTTTAGGAACCGGGAGATGGAAAAAGATGCTTGGTCGGTCCTCCTACTTCAAATTTGTCCGAAACACAAGTGGCTGTCACAAAACAGTCCGGCCACGAGATAGATAGATTTGATAGATAGATAGATACATAGTTTATAGATGCAATATACATTGGATAGATACAAATTACATAGATCAATAGATGCAATATACATTTGATAGATACGAATTACATAGATCAATAGATGCAATATACATTTGATAGATACGAATTACATAGATCAAATGATGCAATATACATTTGATAGATACGAATGATAGTTAGATAGATTTGATAGATAAAGAGATAGATTTAATAGATATATAATTTCCCATACAGAGAATTACAAGACGTGTGGTCTGGGACCCATGGTAAGGTTCCCAGAGGCAGTTGCGGCGCCAGGGGACATGTATATGGCATGGATTTTCGGAACCGGGAGATGGAAAAAGATGCTCGGTCGGTCCTCCTGCTTCAAATTTGGGGCACTGCCCGTGCAATCTATTGTGCCACCAGATATGAGTGGTGTGTTAAGTAGTACTATTCTTATCTGTTTAATCCCTGTTACGTCCCCTATCAGGGGACGTGTATATGGCATGGATTTTAGGAACCGGGAGATGGAAAAAGATGCTTGGTCGGTCCTCCGACTTCAAATTTGGCCGTCACAAAACAGTCCGGCCACGAGATAGATAGATTTGATAGATAGATACATAGTTTACATAGATCAATAGATGCAATATACATTGGATAGATACAAATTAAATAGATCAATAGATGCAATATACATTTAATAGATATGAATTACATAGATCAATAGATGCAATATACATATGATAGATACGAATTACATAGATCAATAGATACAATATACATTTGATAGATACGAATTACATAGATCAATAGATGCAATATACATTTGATAGATACGAATTACATAGATCAATAAATGCAATATACATTTGATAGATACGAATTACATGGATCAATAGATGCAATATACATTTGATAGATACGATTGATAGTTTGATAGATTTGATAGATAAATAGATTTGATAGATATATAATTTCCCAGACAGAGAATTACAAAGACGTGTGGTCTGGGACCCATGGTAAGGTTACTTCCTTTTGCACAATCGAGTACAGGTTGGGGTCCGGGATTGCCTTTTGTGCAAAGAAATTGTGGCCGGGTACCTTCCAATGCGGTGTCCCCTATCAGGGGACGTGTATATGGCATGAATTTTTGGAACCGGGAGATGGAAAAAGATGCTTGGACACCCAGTACAGGTCGTTCTCCTTCAGCCTTTTTATACGAGGGTCCCCGACCCTCAACAGGCATGACAGCATGAAAGACCCCATATGCCATGACTTCCTTTTGCACAATCGAGTACAGGTATGGCATCGATTTTAGGAACCCAGAGATAATTTTTAGGAACCGGGAGATGGACAAAGATGCTTGGACACCCAGTACAGGTCGTTCTCCTTCAGCCTTTTTATACGAGGGTCCCCGACCCTCAACAGGCACGACAGCATGAAAGACCCCATATGCCATGACTTCCTTTTGCACAATCGAGTACAGGAGATAATGTTTAGGAACCGGGAGATGGAAAAAGATGCTTGGTCGGTCCTCCTACTTCAAATTTGGGGCACTGCGCGTGCAATCTACTGTGCCACCAGATATGAGTGGTGTGTTAAGTAGTACATTCTTAGCAGTTTAATCCCTGTTATGTGCCTTTTTTTTGGTTTGGGTTTTGAAGCCACAGTGCAGCACCAGAGGCCAGAAAAATTAGGCATGTACACATGCCTGAAAAATTAGGTATTGTTACAGACGCTGCTGTAGTAGCGGCCAGAAAAATTGATGTTTGTTTGACAGTTAGAAAGTGCCCTAAAACATTGTGGCTTGAACCCTAGTTGTTGGCGGATAAGTCGCGCAAGTCATCCGGCATTCGAAGCTAAAATACAGCAGCGTGTGTACCATTTTTAGCCCAAGGCAGCTCATCTCATCAGGCCTTTTTTACTCGAATGTATCTCCCAATGTCAGTCCCTTCGGGATCCATCCCTCATTCATTTTAATAAAGGTGAGATAATCAAGACTTTTTTGACCTAGGCGACTTCTCTTCTCAGTGACAATACGTCCTGCTGCACTGAAGGTCCTTTCTGACAGGACACTTGAAGCGGGGCAGGCCAGAAGTTCAATTGCAAATTGGGATAGCTAAGGCCACAGGTCAAGCCTGCACACCCAGTAGTCGAGGGGTCCATCGCTCCTCAGAGTGTCGAGATCTGCAGTTAATGTGAGGTAGTCTGCTACCTGTCGGTTGAGTCGTTCTCTGAGGCTGGATCCCGAAGGGCTGTGGCGATGCATAGGAGTTAAAAAGGTCCGCATGTCCTCCATCAACAACATGTCTGGAAAGCGTCCTGTCCTTGCCTGCGTGGTCGTGGGAGGAGGAGTATTACTTTCATCTCTTCCCCTGTTAGATTCCCGTTGTGCTGTGACATCACCCTTATATGCTGTGTAAAGCATACTTTTTAATTTATTTTTGAACTGCTCCATCCTTTCCGACTTGCGGGAATTCTGTAACATTTCAGTCACTTTATGCTTATACCGGGGGTCTAGTAGCGTGGACACCCAGTAAAGTTTGTTCTCCTTCAGCTTTTTTATACGAGTGTCCCTCAACAGGCACGATAGCATGAAAGACCCCATTTGCACAAGGATGGATGCCGAGCTACTCATGTCCCGTTCCTCGTCCTCACTGATCTCACTGAAGGTATCTTCTTCCCCCCAGCCACGTACAACACCACGGGTACCAGATAGGTGACAACAACGAGCAGCCTGGGATGCCTGTTGTGCTTGGTCTTACTCCTCCTCCTCAAAGCCACATTCCTCCTCTGACTCCTCTTCCTCACAATCCTCTTCCTGCGTTGCCGCTGGTCCAGCAAGCGATGCTGATAAGGCTGTTTCTGGTAGTGATGGAGACCACAACTCTTCCTCTTCATGCTCATCTATGGCCTGATCCAGCACTCTTCACAGGGCACACTCCAGGAAGAAAACAAATGGTATGATGTCGCTGATGGTGCCTTCGGTGCGACTGACTAGGTTTGTCACCTCCTCAAAAGGACGCATGAGCCTACAGGCATTGCGCATGAGCGTCCAGTAAAGTGGCAAAAAAATCCCCAGCTCCCCAGAGGCTGTCCTAGCACCCCAGTCATACAAATACTCATTAACAGCTTTTTCTTGTTGTAGCAGGTGGTCGAACATTAGGAGTGTTGAATTGCAACGTGTTGGGCTGTCGCAAATCAAGCTCCTCACTGGCAGGTTGTTTCGCCGCTGGATATCTGACAAGTGCGCCATGGCCATGTAGGAACTCCTGAAATGGCCACACACCTTCCTGGCCTGCTTCAGGACGTCCTGTAAGCCTGGGTACTTATGCACAAAGCGTTGTACAATCAGATTACATGCACGGCACATGTGTCAACTTGCCCAATTTCAATGCCGCCACCAAATTACTTCCGTTGTTAGAAACCACTTTGCCAATCTCCAGTTGGTGCGGAGTCAGCCACTGATCCACCTGCACGTTCAGGGCAGACAGGAGTGCTGCTGCGGTGTGACTCTCTGCTTTCAGGCAAGTCAACCCCAAGACGGCGTGACACTGCCGTATCCGGGATGTGGAATAGTACCTGGTGAGCTGGGGGGATGCCCTTGATGTGGAGCAAGACGCAGCAGCAGAAGAGGACTCAGCCGAGGAAGAGGTTATGGAAGAGGATGGAGTAGGAGGAGTAGAGGAGGTAGCAGCAGACCTGCCTGCAATTTGTGGCGGTGTCACCAACTCCTCTGCAGAGCCACGCATTCCATGCTTGTCAGCCGTCAGCAGGTTTACCCAATGCGCAGTGTAGGTGATATACCTGCCCTGACCATGCTTTGCAGACCAGCTATCAGTGGTCAGATGGACCCTTTCCCCAACACTGTGTGCCAGACATGCCATTACTTCCTTTCGCACAATCGAGTACAGTTGGGGATTGCCTTTTGTGAAAAGAAATTTCGGCCGGGTACCTTCCACTGCGGTGTCCCAATAGATACAAATTTTTTGAACGCCTCAGACTCCACCAGCTTGTATGGTAAAAGCTGGCGGGCTAAGATTTCAGACAAGCCAGCTGTCAGACGCCGGGCAAGGGGTTACTTTGGGAAATTGGCTTCTTACACTCAAACATAACCTTGACAGACACCTGACTGTGGGCAGATAACCCGGAACTGCTACAGAAGAGAGACTGAGTGGCGGATGGTTGAGAGGGGGCAAGGAGTACAGCAGTGGTTGACGTGGCTGAAGATGCTGGACCAGGAGGAGGATGGCGGCTTTGAGTTTGTGTGCTGCTTCTACTCATGTGTTCATCCCATCAGCGTTTGTGATGTGAGATCATGTGCCTTCGCAAAGCAGTTGTACCTAGGTGGGTGTTGGACTTCCCACGACTCAGTTTCTTTTGGCACAGGTTGCAAATGGCATAGCTGTTGTCAGAGGCAGACACACAAAAAAAATGCCACACTGCTGAGCTCTGCGATGACGGCATTCTGGTGGTGGCAACAGCATGCGTTAATTGGCGTGCTGTCTGGCTGACCCCGGGTGCCGATGCATGCTGTCTGACTGTGCCACTATCTCCTTGCGACGACCTCCCCCTGCTTCCAACTAGTCTCCTCCTCCTCCTCTCTGTCTCCCCATCTGAACTTTCCCCCTCTTCTTTTTCTCTTCTAGCGGGCACCCACGTGACATCCACGGACGCATCATCATCAACCGCTTCACTTGTATCTGACAAGTCAACAAAGGAAGCAGCTGCGGGTACAACATTATCATCATCATCACACCGTACGTCCATGTCTGTAATGCTGCCTGACTGAGACATATCACTGTTATCTACATCCTCTGTCAATGATGGTTGCGCATCACTCATTTCTTCCAACTGATGTGTCAATAACTCCTCTGACAGATCAAGTGAAGCGGCTGTGGTGCTAGTGTTGGTGGTGGTGGCAGGTGGGCGAGTGGCACTGGTCACTTGAGAGGTGCCCGAAGCTAAGCTGGAGGTGGATGGTGCCTCAAGGTTCCGAGCGGAAGCTGTAGAAGATTGGGTGTCCTGTGTTAAAAAGTCAACTAGGTCCTCCTCAGTACTTTTCACGTTCATGGTACGTGGCCTCTGAACACTGTGCATTATTGTAGGTTCAAAGGGAATCACAGCACCACGACCACGACGGCACCTGCGGGGTGGCCTGCCTCTGCCTGTCATTTTTTTTTTTAAATGTAGACTTACACTACTATTAAACAAAATATGAGTGGTGCCACTGGGCAAGTGGGCACAGTATACGCTGTGAGCCTGACACAAAAAAGCAGACTGATGTTTCCCAATCCAATTTTTTTTTTTTTTTTTAAATGTACACTTACACTACTATTAAACAAGATACGAGTGGTGGCACTGGGCAAGTGGGCACAGTATACGCTGTGAGCCTGACACAAAAAAGCAGACTGATGTTTCACAGTCAAAAATGTTTATTTTTAAAATATTTACACTACTGTTACAACAAATATGAGTGGTGCCACTAACTTGGCAAGTGGGCCTGGCACACACGCTGGCAGGCAGGCAACTGCAATAAGATTACACTAGCAGACTGATATTTCACAGTCAAAAAAGTTTTTTTTTTAAATATTTACACTACTGTTATAACAAATATGATTGGTGGCACTAGTTGGCAAGTGGGCCTGGCACACACGCTGGCAGGCAGGCAACTGCAATTAGATTACACTAGCAGACTGATGTTTCGCAGTCAAAAAAGTTTTTTTTTTAAATATTTACACTACTGTTATAACAAATATGAGTGGTGGCACTAACTTGGCAAGTGGGCCTGGCACACACGCTGGCAGGCAGGCAAATTCAATTAGATTACACTAGCAGACTGATGTTTCACAGTCAAAAAAGTTTTTTTTAAAATATTTACACTACTGTTATAACAAATATGATTGGTGGCACTAGTTGGCAAGTGGGCCTGGCACACACGCTGGCAGGCAGGCAACTGCAATTAGATTGCACTAGCAGACTGATGTTTCACAGTCAAAAAAGTTTTTTTTTTAAATATTTACACTACTGTTACAACAAATATGAGTGGTGCCACTAACTTGGCAAGTGAGCCTGGCACACACGCTGGCAGGCAGGCAACTTCAATTAGATTACACTAGCAGAATGATGTTTCACAGTCAAAAAAGCTTTTTTTAAAAAATACTTAAACTACTGTTATAACAAATATGATTGGTGGCACTAGTTGGCAAATGGGCCTGGCACACACGCTGGCAGGCAGGCAACTGCAATTAAATAACACTAGCAGACTGATGTAAAAGTTTTTTTTTAAAAAATCTACACTAATGTTACAACAGATATGAGTGGTGGCACTGAGGAAGTAGGCACAGTATATGCTGTGAGCCTGATACACAGGCTGGCAGTGGCAGGCTGGCGTGGCAACTAAAATTAAATAACACTAGCAGACTGATGTAAAAGTTTTTTTTAAAAAAATCTACACTAATGTTACAACAGATATGAGTGGTGGCACTGAGGAAGTAGGCACAGTATATGCTGTGAGCCTGACACACAGGCTGGCACTAGTGGCAGGCTGGCCTGGCAACTAAAATTAAATAACACTAGCAGACTGATGTAAAAGTTTTTTTTAAAAAAAATTTACACTAATGTTACAACAGATATGAGTGGTGGCACTGAGGAAGTAGGCACAGTATATGCTGTGAGCCTGACACACAGGCTGGCACTAGTGGCAGGCTGGCCTGGCAACTAAAATTAAATAACACTAGCAGACTGATGTAAAAGTTTTTTTTTTAAAAATTTACAGTAATGTTACAACAGATATGAGTGGTGGCACTGAGGAAGTAGATACAGTATATGCTGTGAGCCTGACACACAGGCTGGCACTAGTGGCAGGCTGGCCTGGCAACTAAAATTAAATAACACTAGCAGACTGATGTAAAAGTTTTTTTTAAAAAAAATTACACTAATGTTACAACAGATATGAGTGGTGGCACTGAAGAAGTAGGCACAGTATATGCTGTGAGCCTGACACACAGGCTGGCAACTAAAATTAAATAACACTAGCAGACTGATGTAAAAGTTTTTTTTTAAAAAAATGTACACTAATGTTACAACAGATATGAGTGGTGGCACTGAGGAAGTAGGCACAGTATATGCTGTGAGCCTGACACACAGGCTGGCACTAGTGGCAGGCTGGCCTGGCAACTAAAATTAAATAACACTAGCAGACTGATGTAAAAGTTTTGTTTTTTTTAAATTACACTAATGTTACACCAGATATGAGTGGTGGCACTGAGGCTGGCACTGAGGCTGGCAGTGGCAGGCTGGCCTGGCAACTGAAATTAGATTACACTAGCAGACTGATGTAAAAGTTTTTTTTTAAAAAATTTACACTAATGTTACACCAGATATGAGTGGTGGCACTGAGCAATTAGGCACAGTATATGCTGTGAGCCTGACACACAGGCCTTCTGGGAACTGAAATTAGATTACACTAGCAGACTGATGTAAAAAAAATTTTTTTTTAAATTTACACTAATGTTACACCAGATATGAGTGGTGGCAGTGAGCAAGTAGGCACAGTATATGCTGTGAGCCTGGCTGACAGGCAGGCAAATGCAATTAGATTACAAAAAAACAACAACAAAAAAACGACTGAAGTTCTAGCCCTAAAAAGGGCTTTTTGGGGTGCTGTCCTTACAGCAGAGATCAGATGAGTCCTTCAGGACTGTAGTGGACACTGAATACGCTAGCCTAGCTATCAATTTCCCTATAAAATCATCAGCAGCAGCACTATCCCTCCTCTCACTAAGAATGCAGGATCATAATGAATCTAAAATGGCTGCTGCCCAGGAGCTGGGAGGGTCTGGGAGGGAGTGTCTGCTGCTGATTGGCTGAAATGTGTCTGCAGACTGTGAAATACAGGGTCAAAGTTTACTCAATGATGACGAATAGGGGGCGGATCGAACATCGCATATGTTCGCCCGCTGCGAACAAGCTAAGATCGGCGGGAACTGTTCTCCGGCGAACTGTTCGCGACATCACTAATTGAAAACCAATCACGTCACAAAATTCTACTTTTGCCGGTCTGTAGGGTTTGATAACTAAGGGGAATCAGCGTATTTGTGGTTGACGACTTGATAAATAGATGCCTATGAGTTGCCATAAATGTGTGCCCTCTTTTCTGTATACTGTCTCTCCATTAGGGATAAATGGAGCTTTAATGAATCAATATCATGTATGTTGATAAACCAATAAAATGTCTCCTGTGGCAATTTCAGAGTGTGTTACAAATGTGCAAGATAATAGACTGTTTGCAAATATCCGTGAAAAAGTGTTAACGATGTTCAAAATGCACTTTTGAGTGCCTAGAGGTGTCAAATTCAAAAGGCTAAAAAACGTAGTCTCAAAAAGGTTTTGAAAAGTGATTCAAAAAAGTATTGTGATTGCTAAGAACTTTGCAGGGATGGAACTTTCAGGGGCGCAACTACAGGGGTGCAGAGGGCGCAACTGCAACCGGGCCCCCAAGAGTGGAGGCCCAGCTTCAAAAAAAAAAAAGTTTTCTAATAAAAAAGAATGACCTGCCACTGCTTGCACTGATATCATGTGTGATGTGATGCTTCACTAGTGTCTCTGTCTCTGACTACAGTGGTTAGTGTTTCTGTTTTACCCATTGGTGTTTATGTGTGTGTGTGTATGTGTGTATGTGACTGTGTGTGTATTTATGCATGTATGTATGTGTGTGTGTATGTTTGTGGAACCAGCAAATTACAGACCTTTTTACTACAGCATGGGGGGCAGGGGGTAAACAGTGTCATTATACAGTACCACTATATACAGTACAGGGGGTTGGACCAATTCACAGACTACTGTGGTCACTTTATAAAGTACTGGGGTGGGTAGGGTCAGGCCAGCCATCTCACCGGCAGATTACAGACTGTCACAAACTCACTATATACAGTACTGGTGGGTTAAACAGTGTCACTATATACAGTAATAGGGGGTCAGACCATCTCACAGACTGTTTTTTTTCTTTGTTAAATGTAAAAAAAAAAAAAAGATATGAATCAAATTCACCTTTTTTGGGGGGAAGGGCTTCTTAGATTCTTGCACCTGGCCCCTGTGGTTTCTAGTAATGCCTCTGGCCCTTTCTTCACTTGGCAAGAAAAATTATGTGAGAATGTGACATTCTCCTATTGTCATCACTTGACACCCTCAGTACTTATTATCCACATGAATGCCACATGTATCTTAGCAGGAGGGACAGATATCTGTAGGCAGTTAGGACACCTACATCTACAAATGGCTTGATTTTATATTTAATATTTCATATCTGAATGCATTTCTCACTCGCACTGGTGTGATTTTCACAAACAGTATAGGCAATTTACTGAAGATCACATAATAGTGTCTTTCTTCTAACGCAAAACTCGTAATCTGGGCCATTGTCTTTTTATGAGAAACATGATAATTTTTTTTCCTTTACATGTTTTTTTACATCATATTAGATTTTTTTTTTAAAAAGAGTCGATGACAATTTAATAAAGGAAATTATTTATTTATTTATTTATCAACTTATGACATAAAAATTAATCATCAAAATATTGTTCTGAAACCATGTCCCTTGTTGCTATACCACGCCTATTAGGTTGTTCTATACATATTTCTTCGGCAAAATCGTCAGCATCTATTGTATTTTCTTCCTCTAATGGGCAGCCTCTTTTAATTGCTATATTGTGCAGTATGCAGCAAACCAATATAATTCTTGCGACTTTCTCAGGTGCATACTGCATAGCGCCGCCAGAACGATCAAGACATCGAAACCGCATTTTCAAAAGACCGAAAGTCCTCTCAATTATCCCCTTGGTAGATCGATGTGCTTCATTGAAACGTACTTGATTTCTGGTCTGTGGGTTGCTATCGGGAGTCAACAGCCATTCTGTACATGAGTACCCTCCATCTCCTAATAGGACATAAAAAAATATAAATATTAATATAAAAATAATTATAAAGATTGAGAACTAATATGATACAAATTAAAAATATACAACACTTTACACTTTAATTACAGTCGACAAATTTGGCGCAATTTATGTACATGGAATTTAAAAACGAAAAATTAGACACCAGTTATGCTTACCTAGAAGCCATCCTTCAGGCATATTTCCGTCCTCGAACTTCCGGTATAAGCCAGTCTGCCTTAAGATGTAAGAATCATGACATGAGTCTGGGTAGTTTGAACGGACACTGATTATCCTCATGTTGGGGTCACAGACCATCTGAACATTCAAGGAATGGAAATGCTTTCTATTCCTATAGATCTCCTCATGAGTTTAAAGTGGTCTTACAGCAACATGGGTACAGTCTATGGCCCCTAGGACATTGAGCATCCCAGCCATCCTATAGAAATTTGACTTTATAGATTGCCATTCTTCTGGCGTAGATGGCAAACAAACATATAGAGGAAAAATAATCATCATAGCCCCTATGACTTTTGATAAGTGGCATGAAAAAGCTGATTGACTCATTCCAATAATGACGCTAGAAACTGCCTGAAAGGATCCTGTTGCCATAAAATGCAATGCAGCTATTAGTTTCAATAGTCCCGGAATAGCTTGTGAATGAGCCATCATAGGCTCCAAATAATCTTCAATCTCTTGATACAGGTGTAATATGGATTCATGATCAAGCCGGAATCTTTGTATGATCTCTTTGTCAGAAAGGCCGTGCAAACCAACCCGTGGAAGGAATACACAAACTCTCCTTCTTCTAACCAATCGATTAGTGACATTTCCAATATTCTGTCTTCTAGACCGGATTTGCATCACACGGAGAATAAACAAATACAGAAGTGTCTCCATAGCTTCTGAAATCAAGAATGTAAGTACAATGCTGATATTACTGCCTTTTATATATGTCTAGACTGGCGTCTATATTGACTTTCCTATGCTTTTGTACCTTGCCCGCCACCTAAAAGGTGGGGAGGCAAAAATAACGAGGTGGGAGTGGAAATTGTATCGAGCGGACAAATAGATTTTTTAGTACATAAGTTTATGGCGAGTTGGTGGTCAAATGTGTATATTTACAGTGAAAAATGGAGAGGTAGCGAGGTTTGGTGGATAAGTACGCTCACAATTTTAAATATAAGGGTTTGAATATAGTTGACGACTTTGTACATATCAATTTGCGAGTTTTGACGCAAGATTTTTTGTGGGTAGCTCGCTGACTGCTTAGTACATGGAGCCCTAAGTTAGAGTTTGGAAATAAATGTATTCTTTACAATCCTTATCACAATTAAAACAATAATATGGATCCGGATTCTATACAAATAAAATATAAAATATATACAACTATAATAGTTTGTGATGGACCAAGTGGTAAAAAAATAAAATATTCTTAAAAATCTAAAAACATCTGGGGGTCCATTTATTAATGTGTTGACGGACATGATCCAATATAGCGGATCATGTCCACCGCATATCTATAAATGCCGACAGTATACGCTGTCAGCATTTATCATTGCATCAGCAGTTCTTGTGAACTGCTGGTACAATACCACCCCCTGCAGATTTGCAGCCAATCAGCCGCTAGCAGGGGGTGTCAATTAGCCCGATTGTATTCGATTGGGCAGATTTCTGTCCGCCATCTCAGAGGTGGCGGACGAGTTAAGGAGCAGCAGGCTTAGGACCGCTGCTTCTTAACTTCCGCTTCAGCTGGAACTGAAGCGAAGTGGGTCAGAGGCAGCATCCGCTGCTTCTTAAATAGACCCAATGAAGTGAGAAGTATATACTGCCAGCAAGAAAGAAAAAAAAAGAAAAGAAAAAAAGGGTCCAAGTGCTTTGTATATCCGTGCAAATTCGCAAGGTTATAAGGGACAAGATCAATAGTGAAAGTCAATTTTGTTCTCCTAGAGAATGAACATATATATTGGATATTGTCCTTTGAGTGGTGAAATTTATATAATCAAATAATGATATTAGAGTACCTTATCACTGCTAGATAAGTGGTGTGAGAATGATTTGATGTCCTGTGTGTCAGCCTGAGAAGCTGTGTGATCACACAGACATCAGTTGCTGGATCGTAGAGTAGATCTCTGTATAAAAGAAAGAAGAAGTGTTGAGTACTTTCTCTTTACTTGGTTCCTCAAGATGAAGCCGTTGCCGGCATCTGTTTAGTCAGCTATTAAAACTTGACCGGGAGTTTCAAACAGTGAGCCAATCAAGGTACTTCTACGCGTTTCAGCTTCAAGAGCCTTTATCAAAGATATATTTTTCTTTCGTGCTGGCAGTAAATACTTCTCGCTTCATATGTTTTTAGATTTTTTAGATGTTTTTCCCTCTTGCTCCATCACAAACTTTTATAGTTCTATATATTTTATATTTTATTTGTATAGGATCTGGATCCATATTACTGTTTTAATTGTTATAAGGATTGTTAAGAATACATTTATTTCTAAACTCTAACTTAATTGTTTTATATGTCATTGTAAACCTAGATTCTTATCTATATCAGCAGTGTATTTATTATACAATAAAATAGACATTCACACTTATATTCACATCTAGTTAATAGGTATTACCATATACTGTATCTCCCATAGTAGATACCTTAATTGCTATCCATAGAGCTGCTCCCCCTTCCTTGTTTTTTATGTTTATTTATTAACCCTTAGGGAGAGTAGAGTTTTTTGGGAGTCCTAGCTATATTAGGGCTATAGTGTGAGGCAGAATTTATTTTTATTTTTTTCCCTAGGATATTATTCATTGCAGGGATACAAATGTAGATAGACATTTTGCTGAACGTGATGCGAGTGCATCCTATCTTTAAATCATGGCAATAGATAAAGGCATAGCAAATGGAAGAGAAGGAAATAACGATTAAGGGCTAGATTACAAGTGGTGCAATCGCTAAAACGGGTTGCTTTCATATTACAAGGTAAAAAAAACCATATTTTACACTAGCCTAAAACTGAATAGCGCAAAAAACTAACTTAAGTTTTCACGTGTGCGTCCTTGTATTCCCTCATAGAAATCAATGAAGAAAAAAAAGTGGGAAAAAAAAACCTTACACCCGAGATCGCACAAACACCATCGCATTTTCACATTCCCCATGGAAGTTAATGTAGAAATAAAAATGTTGAAAAAAAAACACCCATCGCACAAACAACATAACATATTCACATTTGCTAATGAGAAATATATACAGTAAATACATAGTTAAAATATTTATAAAATATGAATATTGCATACATATGTTTTCATGTTTTTATCTACTTAAAGGGACACTAAACCTATTTTTTTTTCATGATTCAGATAGAACATGCAATATTAAGCAACTTTCTAATTTACTCCTATTATAAATTTTTCTTCATTCTCTTGGGTTTAGTATCCCTTTAATGGCAAAGGGATATAATGCACTTATATATATGTTTATATGTATGTACATATATATTTATGTTTTATATGTGTTTATATGACTGCAAATACATATATACACATATAAATACACTATATATATTTGTACAGATATATTAAAAAATACTAATATATATATATATATATATATATATATATATATATATATATATATATATATATATATATATATATATATATATACAAATACATATTTAGCAATGTATATATATATGTATTTCAATGTTAGAGCCATTTGCCTGCCTTATTTTTCTAACACCCGAGATCTCCAATCTTTCAGCCCTTATAACTTTTTTGTACAATAATTTTATTATTTTTTTTATTATCAGATACTGTTCTTATAACTGCACTTTGTAATGTATTCTTGATGTGTTTTGTGCAACTTTTTAGTTTAGGAAACCAGTAAACCACAGCTCTGAGATTGCGGTAAGGATTGAAGTGTAAAGGGCAATTGCATAGGATTTCACTCCAATTGTAATATCAGCGGAATGAAAATGGTTCTCAAAAACATGATTACGCTAGCGCAAAACAATTTGTGCCTCACTTGTAATTTAACCCAAAGTGTTGTTACAAAAGGAAACCCGTTGGATATTTGTATTAAAAACTAGACACACTAGATGACTAAGTGATAAGCTTGAATTTGCCTCATTTTTGTTATATGTGATATGTATTGATTGTAATAGGCAAATGCTTAAATACAGAGTGAATGTCTCCCACGCAAACCCTGTGTACTAAATGATGTATTGAAAGAGCAAATAAAGGCAATTAACACTTTCCCTTTAACTGTTTCTAAACTAAACTTTGTAGGTGGGGTACACAGGTATAAATGAACTCACCTGTGTAAGAAAAAATATCCCTGACAAAGCCCCTGTGTGTGGGAGCAATGGGGGAGAAACGTACATTGGCAAACTCCTGATCTAATGCTTTTACTTTGCAAATCCAGCATAAGAAGCACATTAAGTAAGCAGGCAAGGTTGGGGATCAAGCACCTGTGTGTGGAAATATTACTCCTTCTTCAAACTGCTACATGCAAAACACCAAGTCTGCTGTCCAATTTGGACAAGAGTTGAAAGAGATTGACTGGATGTTACTACATGCATGTAAAGTGTGATTAGCTAATAGGTAAGCTTCAGATCCAAGCCATGGAATTTATACCTTCAGGAATTAACTGCATGTTATAACACCAAGCCAGTCCAATGCAGACATAAGCCGGGAGGTAGTGACCTGAAGGAACAGCTTGATGAGATGCTTGTATACTTGTGTTGTGAACACTATTGACATGAAAAGTAAGCAAGTGTGTCCGATTTCCTGAGATCGCTATAATACAGTGAACAGCTGATGGATGAAATTAATGAAGTCAACGAGATTAAATATGTATGTTAACTACATATTCTCATCAATGTGTTTTGTGGTGAACATACTTTTAACAGTAGGATGGGTGATTGTATACTTCACTTGTGTTCATTTGCATTGGAGGAATATGGCCCAATAGTGTGGCAGTTATTGTAACATGTGATACGCTGACCTGATTCTAACAATACGAAAGTAATCTGGATGCTGTTACTTGTGCTTGATAAGGCACTTTACACTCCCTTTTAACAGGTAATGTTTACATTCAAAACATTCCAGCTTTAGAGCTTTTACAGACCAATGTTATGTACTTTATAATTTAAGCTCATTTGTTGTTTATGTCTGACCTCATAAGTGAGGAGCAAACGTTTTTGCACAAATGCGATCATGTTTTGCATGCTATTTTCATTCCGCTGATTTTACAAGTGGAGCGAAATCGCAATTGCACTAGTGCAAGCGTAACAGCCCATTACACTTTAATCCTTACCGCGTTCTCAGAGCTGTATAAATGTATTTACAGCCCTATATACACATTTAAAAACATAAATATATATGTACACACATATAAACATGTGTATATACAGTATATATATATATATCAGTGCATTATATCCCGTTGCCATTAAGTAGATGAAAACATGATAAAACACATTTATGCAATATTCATATTTAATAAAGATTTTAACTGTGTATTTACTGTAAATATTTTAAATGTTTCTTATGCAAATACTATGTTGTATTCACACTGGGTGCCTGTTTTTTCAACCATTTTTTCTTCTCTATTGATTTCTATGGGGGAATACATGCACGTGAAAACTTAAGTTATTTTTTTATCTCACTATTCGTGTTAACGCTAGTGCAACATACGTTTTTTGAGAACTTGCAATACGCAACCCAACAAGCGCAAAAATAAAAATCCTAGTGGAGTTTTTGCGATCACAAAAAAAATAATATGCTGCGCCACTTGTAATCTAGCCCTATGTCTTGTAGTGATTTGTGCTTGTGTGGATTTTGGGAAGTAGGATATGCATGTGTATTTAATTAAAAAAAAGAGTGCTGAATTGTTCATTTACAGGATTAAGCTACATCCTGTTCTTTTTTCCTTTCTTTTTTTTTTGTTTTGTTATTTGAATTCTAATTTCAAGGGTCTGCACCATTTTGATAACAGTAATTATGCACTTTACATAGTGTTTATATTCCTTGTGGATTACACTTTTCCTTTTTAAATTAATTTAAATAAATACATAAGTATACATATATAAATATATATATATATATAATTGCATTGGAGCCATTTGCGGTTAAGTAGATAAAATGTTAAAGCATACTTATGCAATATTCATATTTAATAAAGGTTTTAACTATGTATTTATGATAAATATTTGACATTCCAAAGTTCTGCACATAGGGAAATATGTTCTAAGTATTTATAAATAGATATTCCTAGATATATATCTGTATATATTAAAACAGAGAAAAGTTCAACCTGGGAAGGAACAACCGCATAATAGCTTGTTCTATAGCTAGGTACCACCCAAGAAGCAGCCTCTTTTTGCTCAACATGTGCTTTTCACAGAGAAAAACTTTCCTGTAGCATATTTGTCTGATCCTGACGTAACAATGCAGTCCAGCCCTGAAATACCAGGCAATCCCTTTCTGAACAAGAGAAACGGCAAAACCCCAGACGTACATTTCGTAAATCTTTTATTAGAAAAATAATCATATATGCATATATACAAAATAAAATCGTAATAACAAATGCAAACAAAATATCTTTTGTTACAAAACAACTGAAATATTAACCCAAACTTTTGTCATCAGAAAGAATTCAAAATGCAAACATACAGCTTAAATAATCACACAGAATAAAATTAAACATAATTCAAATACAGACAAAAACAAACTGGAGAAAAAAAAAGGGAAAACTAAATAATCCAATCCTTCCACTCTTTTGCCTTCAGAATCTAATTCCCCATATCGCCTCCTATCAAAAGAAAAATGCATACTCACAATTTCAAAACAAATAAATAACACTGTCACTTTGACAACAACCATCTCTAGGACACACTTCTGAAGCCACTAAACAACGCACTCTCTGAAAATCCCTTGTCGGCAAACACTTATGCACACTCATCCAACTAATATATTTTTGCCTATTCATCAAATGCTTATTACACACATTTTTCCATATCAACACATATTCATTCTCATTCAAACCCCCAATCCACTCAAGACCTTCCTTCTTCTCCAACATTTTCAACACCATTCTGTTTTCACACCACATCTCCCTATTAACATTCTCCAAACCATCGGCTAGATTTAGAGTTCTGCGGCCAAATGGATGCGTTAGCTACGCGTGTATTTTTTCCCCCGCACCTTTTAAATACCGCTGGTATTTAGAGTTCACAGAAGGGCTGCGTTAGGCTCCAAAAAGGGAGCATATAGCATAATTTACCGCCACTGCAACTCTAAATACCAGCGGTGCTTACGGACGCGGCCAGCTTAAAAAACGTGCTCATGCACGATTTCCCCATAGGAAACAATGGGGCAGTTTGAGCTGAAAAAAAACCTAACACCTGCAAAAAATCAGCGTTCAGCTCCTAACGCAGCCCCATTGTTTCCTATGGGAAAACACTTCCTAAGTCTGCACCTAACACCCTAACATGTACCCCGAGTCTAAACACCCCTAACCTTACACTTAGTAACCCCTAATCTGCCGCCCCCGCTATTGCTGACCCCTGCATATTATTTTTAACCCCTAATCTGCCGCTCCGTACACCGCCGCAACCTACGTTATCCCTATGTACCCCTAATCTGCTGCCCCTAACACTGCCGACCCCTATATTATATTTATTAACCCCTAATCTGCCGCCCCCAACGTTGCCGCCACCTACCTACAATTATTAACCCCTAATCTGCGGACCGGACCTCACCGCTACTATAATAAAGTTATAAACCCCTAATCCTCCTCACTCCCGCCTCAAAAACCCTATAATAAATAGTATTAACCCCTAATCTGCCCTCCCTAACATCGCCGACACCTAACTTCAATTATTAACCCCTAATCTGCCGACAGGACCTTGCCGCTACTCTAATAAATGTATTAACCCCTAAAGCTAAGTCTAACCCTAACACTAACACCCCACTAAATTAAATATAATTTTATTCTAACAAAATAAATTAAATCTTATTAAATAAATTATTCCTATTTAAAGCTAAATACTTACCTGTAAAATAAACCCTAACATAGCTACACTATAACGAATAATTATATTGTAGCTATTTTAGGATTTATTTTTATTTTACAGGCAACTTTGTATTTATTTTAACTAGGTACAATAGCTATTAAATAGTTAATAACTAATTAATAGCTACCTAGTTAAAATAAATAAAAAATTACCTGTAAAATAAATCCTAACCTAAGTTACAATTAAACCTAACACTACACTATCAATAAATAAATTAACTAAACTATCTACAATTATCTACAATTAAATACAAATAAATACACTAACTAAAGTACAAAAAATAAAAAAAGAACTAAGTTACAAAAAATAAAAAAATAATTTACAAACATTATAAAAATATTACAACAATTTTAAGCTAATTACACCTACTCTAAGCCCCCTAATAAAATAACAAAGCTCCCCAAAATAAAAAAATGCCCTACCCTATTCTAAAATAAAAATTGTAAAGCTCTTTTACCTTACCAGCCCTTAAAAGGGCCTTTTGTGGGGCATGCCCCAAAGAATTCTGCTCTTTTGCCTGTAAAAAAAAACATACAATACCCCCCCCCAACATTACAACCCACCACCCACATACCCCTAATCTAACCCAAACCCCCCTTAAATAAACCTAACACTAAGCCCCTGAAGATCTTCCTACCTTGTCTTCACCACATCGGGTATCACCGATCCATCCAGAAGAGGGTCCAAAGTCTTCATCCTATCGGGCAAGAAGAGGACATCCGGACTGGCAAACATCTTCATCCAGGCGGCATCTTCTATCTTCTTCCATCCGGAGCGGGTCCATCTTCAAGAGCCGATGCGGAGCCATCCTTCCTCACCGACGTCCTAAGTCCGAATGAAGGTTCCTTTAAGGGACGTCATCCAAGATGGCGTCCCTCGAATTCCGATTGGCTGTTAGGATTCTATTAGCCAATCGGAATTAAGGTAGGAATAATCTGATTGGCTGATGGAATCAGCCAATCAGATTGAAGTTCAATCGGATTGGCTGATCCAATCAGCCAATCAGATTGAGCTCGCATTCTTTTGGCTGTTCCGATCAGCCTAGTCTTGATAAAGGCCTGATGAGAGGCCGAAACGCGTAGACCTTGTACTGGTAAGTTTAATTCTACTGGAGCACCTTGTGAAAAACCTGCTACACATTGTACCCATTTCTTTTCTCCACAGGTATTTTTCACCAGCATTTTTATTTTTATTTTACTTTTTTCATGTGTTTGCCATTTTTGCTTTAACACTTCTACCATCTACTATGGATTACTCTCCCTTTGTATGAATTGACCCTCTGTGTTTAAAGGTTTGGAACAGTACCCATCTTTTACCCCAGGATCTACAACTTATGACTTATTGTTTTTTGGTGTTGAAATAGCACATTATTTTTTGGTGTTGTAAATTAGCACATTGCGCCACATCATTATTTTTTGTATTGTTTTGCATAAACTTCACGCACATTTATTTTGCATTGGAATCACAACTTTTTTTGAGGTTTATTTGTTTTGTTTCTGGTGTTGAAACAGCAAGAATTTTTTCACACCTAGGTTAACAGAATTTCTTCACTTTGCCAAGTACTTAGGCATAATTTTTTCTTTTGTAACATTGGATTTTTTGGCACTAATTTTTTTTCTGGAATTTGACATTTGAATTTATTATTTTTATTGAATTTTTATTGGATTTCACTAGCAATTTTTTGGCTTTCAAGTTATCTTTTGGATTGTATTTTTTGGATTATCACATTAGGACACAATTCAGGAACTGATATTGAACACTAAACATTTGAATATCGTTTATTTTTAGAAACCAACACCAATACCCATTATACTGAACATCAACTTATGGACTATTTTGTATAACCTTTGATTGCAGCAAGGTTGTATCTAAAAGTACAGTAGAATACACACATATATATCTTTTGAGAAAACTCTTCTATCTCTTCTACCAGGATTTTTTTAACGTTGAATTTTACTTATATGTTCAATTATATTGATAATTGCATTGTCATATATTTTTATACTGTAAGAAGTCTTGGATCCACAGACTAGGAATTTTATTGAAATTTTATTATATTCATTGTATCTATATATGTTATTAATTTAGCATTAAAACTTCTGTTATTTTACTCTCATTTTTTCACCAAGCCTTCGTTAGTTGGCGCCTGGTTCTTCCACTTTTTTCTGATTTTTTTAATTATATTTAAGTTAGGGGGTGTTAGGGTTAGGGCTATGCTTAGGGTTAGGGTTACGTTAGGTTTAGGGGTTAATATATTTATGTAGAGTTAGTGATGTGGGAGGCCAGAGGTTTAGGGGTTAATAGTTTATTTTAGTATATTTCATTGTGGGGGGCTTGCGGTTTAGTGGTTAATAGGTTTATTATAGCGGCGGTGTGGGCAGAGGGCAGATTAGGGGTTAATAATCTATAAATAGTGTTTGCGATGCGGGAGTGCGGCGGTTTAGGGGTTAATAGGTTTATTATAGTGGCGATGATGTCGGGGAGCAGCGGAATAGGGGTTAATAAATTTTTTAGTGGTGGTGATGTCCGGAGCGGCAGATTAGGGGTTAATATTTTTATTATATTGTTTGCAATGTGGGAGGGCCTTGGTTTAGGGGTTATAGGTAGTTTATGGGTGTTAGTGTACTTTTTAACACTTTAGTTATGAGTTTTTTGCTACAGCTTTGTAACATAAAACTCATAACTACTGGCGGTACGGATCTTGTGCTTTTAGGCTGTACCGCTCACTTTTTGGCCTCCCAGGCAAAACTCGTAATACTGATGTTGCGTGATGGCCAAAAAGGTGTGCGGTACACCTATACCTACAAGACGTAATAGCAGCGTTAGGGAAAAAGCATTGTTATGAAGCATAAAGATGCTTTTTCATTCATGATGCAAAACTCATAATCTAGCTGATAGGGAGTAAGCGGTTAAAAAACGAGAGTATGAACTCTATGAAGTCAGACCCCTGACATGTGTTTCTCTCACGCTTCCTCAGAGGGGTTACACGCTGGCTGTTTGGTAAATCTATTTACTGGTTCATATGTCCAACCTTGTGTGTGAGATTGGATGATCATGACGAATTATCTTGATTCTGATTGGTAGGATTGCATGTCAATCATGTTTAGGCATCTAATGGGGATACATTTTTCTTTCAAAGCCTTATGCTATGCTCTGTTACACGTTGCAAACTTATGCATGTTGGTTATGATAAGATATGTTACTTTGCGAATTTATGCATGTTGGTTACGATAATATATGATACTTTATCAGGGAGTTCTTTATTTTGCTGCTGAAGAATACGTTCTAAATTTTCTTATTGTACATACTTTCACTTGTTGTGTGTACTTTGTATTTTACCACAGAGATATTATTTGGTAATAGGACCATATGTAGGGTTTTCAATCTATTTATTACAGGTTAGTATTAATAATGAAAGTATTGAATACATCAATAGCATGACAATAATGACAGATGTTTTAATGACAGAAGCAAGGTTACGCAGAACACTGTGTATACCATTTCTGATATATTTTAATACAGTGTCATAGAGGTATGGTGTCTATTAATGTCAGTATTTCACTAGAGTTAGGTGGGTTGTTTATAAATTTATAGGGCAATAGATACCAGTGTTGTTTTGAAGAGGAAAGTAATTTAATTTGGTTCACATTAGTGCGTGTAAATTTTAAGGGTGCAAGAATAGATGTTTCTAAATATTATATGAAAGCCAGTTTCTATGAATTTGTTACTTAAAAGTGTGTTGAAGAGAAGAGTTGTTGTGTGCACATATAGTTAAAGAGGTAGGTCACATAAATAAAAATTATCGTAATAAAGTGAAGTGCATGTGAAGAATATGAAAAACTTAGTGATGGAGTGTCACAAATAAATTGCATTATTAAATATTGTGTATTGTTGCTTACAAAGTATGCATACTTGGGTAATAAAGTGTTAAGTAATTAACACAAATAATTATTTGGAGAATAAGTGAAAAGTGCCTAGGAAAGGGATGTAATTCTTAATCAAACATTATTAAGTAAGTAGTAATGAGCTGCGGTCAATGTGCAGAATTAAATATATTTGGTTGTGATGTACTATTATTCTAGGTATACAAAGTAATTGTTATATTCATTGAATCCTTTTGGTTGTATGGAGTCTAATAGATATATCCATCTACATTTTGACTTTAAAAGTGCTTCTTCCAGATTTCCTTCTCTTATGCCCAGAGAGAATTTCTGTATCACAGCATATTTTAAGTCAGTGATTCCACTTTTGTGAATTTTTAGAAAATATTGTGCCACTGATGTGATAGTTTTACCTTTGGATACATCCTATGTGGCATTTTTGATATTATTGGCGTGCTCCAAAATTCTTAAACCAGCTTCGCGGGTTGTCATGCCTACGTAAACTTTCTTGCATGAACAAAAAAGATCATAGATCACTCCTGTCGACCGACATGTATATTGTTGTTCTAATTTGTGAATGTTGCCTGTTTTGTCAGTGATTTGTTTGATTTTAATTACATATGTACACGCTGAACATGAACCAGATAAATACATTCCTGGGTCTTTTGATGTTTTCTTTGGGATATGAATGTAGTGTCTTTGAACCAATTGATCTTTTAGATTTTTGTACCCTGTGGTTATTTTATGCCCTATCATAGGTGCAAGTGTAGTAGTAGTTGTAGTATGTGCCAATTTGTATTCATAATCCCAATTATCTGTTGCATTTGGGGATTGTATGTGGTAAATAATCTTGGACATATTTCTTCTTGATTTTTTACTTTAGGTTTTAACAAGTTGTTTATATCTTGTTTTAAAGCTGCCATTCTGACTGATTTCACTGATCGTTTACTATATCCTCTTTGGATTAGTCTTTTCATCATTTCAGTGCTTTCTTGTAAATATGTTTATACATTGGAGCAATTTCTTCGCAGTCTTATGAATTCCCCTTGGTCGTTAACAACCGTTTTTTGTAGGACGTACCTGGTACGTCCTTGGTTGTTAAGTGATTAAGAACTCTCAAAGCCCAATTACATGTTAATTGTTCCCCCTCTCTTCATGCTCAATTCAAAACTCTTACATCCCAAACTTGTGAGATAGAACTTACCAAAGTACAAAGAACCTTAGATAAATTTAAGAAACAATTTTATTATAAGAGCAATAAAGCCAATACCTTATTATCTACTACACTTAAAAAGTATGCCTCTCAGCATAGAATAGCCTCTCTAAAAGATGGGAATAAATTAGTGTACTCTCTAAAAGAGATTGGCAAAACTTTTAGGAATTTTTATAACTCCTTGTACAACTTAGAGACCTTACAGGGAATCCAGAAGGCCCTGGTTACAGATATATGAGACCATCTGAGTAAACTACATTTACCCACATTGGATTCTAACCAAATTAACTTCCTTAAGTTGCCTATCACTAAGGATGAGTTACAGAATGTGATTAAGCAACTGAAGTTGGGTAAATCGCTGGGCCTGGATGACTTCTATGGCCGTTTCTACAAATTATTTGCAGATTTAGATAGCCCTTTTCTTTAAATTTTTGATGATGTAGCTACTACGGGTATGTTGAAAGGTAAATTCCTTAAAGCGACTATTGACACTATTAATACCCAGAAAAGATTGGCAGCTATGTGACAGCTATAGACCTATATTACTTATTATTAGTGATACTAAGTTGTACTCTAAAAATATAGCCAATAGACTTGCCAAAGTCATTTTCAGCCTGGTCCATGGTGATCATGTAGGAGTAATTCCCAGTAGAGAAGGCCCTGACAACACAAGGTACTATAATTCTAGGTATACAAAGTAATTGTTATATTCATTGAATCCTTTTGGTTGTATGGAGTCTAATAGATATATCCATCTACATTCTGACTTTAAAAGTGCTTCTTCCAGATTTTCTTCTCTTATGCCCAGAGAGATTTTCTGTATCACAGCATATTTTAAGTCAGTGATTCCACTTTTGTGATGTGATAGTTTTACCTTTGGATACATCCTTTGTGGCATTTTTGATATTATTGGCATGCTCCAAAATTCTTACCCCAGCTTCACTGGTTGTCATGCCTACGTAAACTTTCTTGCATGAACAAAAAAGAACATAGATCACTCCTGTCGACCGACATGTATATTTCATATACTCACGGAAGCCAAAAAACGGGGGTCCCCTTCCTCGCCCTGTCATTAGATGCTGTAAAGGTGTTTGACGGGGTGAGGTGGGATTACTTATGGTCTTCCCTCAAAATTATCAGTGGCAGTTAGGGCTCTCTATTAATATCCCTTATCAAGGATCAGTGGCGTCAGTTTAGATCTGATAGCCTTAGGATTTCTAATGGTACGAGGCAAGGGTGCCTTCTGTCACCCCTCCTCTTTGCACTAGTAACTGAGCCATTAGCACAGGAAGTCAGGATGGATAATAATATTATAGGTATCTCCTTTACTGATACCCAACATAAAAAGCACTTTTAGGTGACAATATCACACTATTAACCACTCTGCCACAACTACCCTATCTAGGGTATTTGAACTCCTTTCAATATTTGGTTCCTTTTGTTTCTAAAAGCTTAATATGTACAAAACAAAAGTCTTACATGTCGTATTTCTCCTTCTAGGGGTTGTCACTAAACATTACATATTAATCTCACAGCAGAAACACTAACTGAACTAAAGACATATTATCCAATTGTTAGATGCATACCTTAACACCTAGGCATAAACTTAAGTCCAGACCTCTCTCTGGTTATTTCTTACAGTTATGTAGATCATATCTCTCCAATGATTTTAAGATTCTTGAGAAAATGTTAAAATGGCATTTCTTCCCAAACTCACTTATCTGTTTCAGTGTGTTCCACTCACGGTTCCCAGAACTGTACTCAACAAGTTTCAAGGTATGGAAGGGCTCGGAAACCACATAACTCTAGACTCACTTTACAAAGACCCTTATTTAAAAGAGGATTGACTCTTCCTAATATTATGGTGTACCATGATGTTGCCAGATTATCTCACCTCTCTGGGGAAATGACTAGTATTTGCTACAGATGTCCAGAGATTGATGAACCTTACTCCTTCCA
Source organism: Bombina bombina (assembly GCF_027579735.1). NCBI lineage: Eukaryota > Metazoa > Chordata > Amphibia > Anura > Bombinatoridae > Bombina > Bombina bombina. Next base: position 1,263,775,759 of record NC_069500.1, on the reverse strand, counting down.
TTGGCATCACTTAGAATTCTCTCCGCATTGCGATCTTGCATCAAAAACAATATAATAAAATTCCTTATATATTACTATTACTATTAATTTAGCGCCCAGATGGAAAAAATAGAGGGGAAAAGAGAAAAAGAGAAGAAAGAAAAAAAAATCTCCATAAGTCGTTATTTTAAATACTCAAGTATCACAGAGTATCCATTCACCCCTTAAATTACATTCCATCATGCACTGCATTTTTAAAAGACAAAGGAAGGCTCCTGATACCTTATCCAATTTTTAAATATTAAATTCCACCCAATGATTATTAAAGTGTTTATGAAATGTTGTCTAGGGTGAGATATTGGGTCTGCCGACAAAAGGAAAATAATTTATTCAGGAGAAATAATTATATTAGAGTGGCAGATATTATTTATCCAAAAATGTACCTTTTTCCAAAATCTCATATTTTTATGGCATGACCATAGATAATGCAGAATATTAGCTTTAGGTAGTTTGCATTTGGAGCAACATGGAGGCACTAGACTTATTTGCCACTAAGATTTACTGTATGGGGTTATATATGTAATCAGTAATAACTTGACATGTTGTTCTCTAGAAAAAGCAGAGAGGGTAGCTTTTTCCACCTTCCGTAAACTCTTATCTATAATTTGACCATCTATGATATACAAACCTAACTCGTTCCACTTATATACAGTTTTCTCAAATAAGGATTCATGGTTCATGTTAGTAATTAAATTATATAAGGGAGAAATGGAAAATTTGCCGTTCCTAAATGCATTGATAATATGAGTAATCACTTTCCACTCCCAATGTACACCATATATTCTATGTAAATTACTACAATATTGCTTAATTTGCAAATACGACAACCAATGTTTCCCATCCAAGTTATACCTGTCACTAATTTGGTCAAAGGAGAGGAGACATGACTCTCCCTGTAATTCATCCCACATTTGGCATACTCTGATTAATCCCTTATTGCCCCAAGATTTAGCGTTCTGTCACAGTTAAAGGTTCAAATTGTTATCTATCAATATTTGAAAACTGAGAAATACATTTTTAAAGTCTTGCATATACGATGCCAGGTGATAATTAGATCGCGCAAAAAAGCTATCTTTTTTTGTAATTCAGTAAATGTTTAATTTGCATAGGCATAATATTTGTTAACGAGCTCAAAACATTAATTTTGTATTCAATTTCATACAAGACAAACGGCTAGATTACGAGTTTTTGTCGGTAATGGTGCGCGGTGCTAACGAGCATTTTTTTTCTCACCGCTCACTTAAGACAACGCTGGTAATACAGGTTTTTACAAACCCGGCGTTAGCCGCAAAAAAGTGAGCGGAGAGCAAAATTTAGCTCCACATCTCACCTCAATACCAGCGCTGCTTACGGTAGCGGTGAGCTGGCTAAACGTGCTCGTGCACGATTTCCCCATAGGCATCAATGGGGGAGAATCGGCTGAAAAAAGTCTAACACCTGCAAAAAAGCAGCATTCAGCTTCTAACGCAGCCCCATTGATTCCTATGGGAAAATACTTTTTTATGTCTACATCTAACATCCTAACATGAACCCCGAGTCTAAACACCCCTAATCTTACACTTATTAACCTCTAATCTGTCATCCCCGACATCGTTGCCATCTGCATAATATTATTAACCCCATATCTGCCGCTCCGGACACCGACGCCTCCTACATTATCCCTATGAACCCCTAATCTGCTGCCCCCAACATCGCCACCACCTACTTTTTATTTATTAACCCCTACTCTGCCGCCCCCAATGTCGCCTCCACCTAACTACACTTATTAACCCCTAATCTGCCACCGCCAATGTCGCCGCCATTATAATAAAGTTATTAACCCCTAAATCTGTCTAACTCTAACCTTAACACCCCCCTAACTTAAATATAATTTAAATAAATCTAAATAAAATTACTATTATTAACTAAATTATTCCTATTTAAAACAAAATACTTACCTATAAAATAAACCCTAAAATAGCTACAATATAACTAATAGTTACATTGTAGCCATTTTAGGATTTATTTTTATTGTACAGGCAAGTTTGTATTTATTTTAACTAGGTACAATAGTTATTAAATAGTTATTAACTATTTAATAACTTCCTAGTTAAAATAATTACAAATTTACCTGTAAAATAAACCCTAATCTAAGTTACAATTATACCTAACACTACACTTTAATTAAATTAATTACCTAAACTAACTACAATTAATTACAATTAAATTAAATAAACTAAAGTACGAAAAAAAAACTAAATTACAGAAAATAATAAAATAATTTAAAAATTTTAAAACTAATTACACCTAATCTAATCCCCCTAATAAAATAAAAAAGCCCCCCAAAATAAAAAAAACCTACCCTATACTAAATTACAAATAGCCCTTAAAAGGGCCTTCTGTGGGGCATTGCCCCAAAGTAATCAGCTCTTTTACCTGTAAAAAAAAGACAATACCCCCCCAACATTACAACCCACCACCCACACACCCAACCCTACTCTAAAACCCACCCAATCCCCCCTTAATAAAACCTAACACTAACCCCTTGAAGATCACCCTACCTTGAGACGTCTTCACCCAACCGGGCAGAAGTGGTCCTCCAGATGGCGGGTCCATCTTCAAGCCATCTGACGCGGAGCATCCTTTTCCATCCAACGACTAACACTAAATGATGGTACCTTTAAGTGACATCATCCAATATGGCGTCCCTTCAATTCCGATTGGCTGATAGAATTCTATCAGCCAATCGGAATTAAGGTAGAAAAAATCCTATTGGCTGATCCAATCAGCCAATAGGATTGAGCTTGCATTCTATGATTGCATCAGCCAATAGGATTGAACTTCAATCCTATTGGCTGATTGCATTAGCCAATAGGATTTTTTCTACCTTAATTCCGATTTGCTGATAGGATTCAATAAAGAAATTTGGCCAGACCAGATTTTGTTGAATAAAAGAGTCAGGACCTCTGAAGTCTCATTTTCTAAGATCTTGTAAACTCGACCGGGAGACCATCCGGTCTGGTTGCCTTATTATTCGCAAATTCTTTAATAATCTTTGCCACTTCAGCTTCTAAAATTGTATTGTTTATTTTTCCCAAATCGGAAGAACTAACCCTGGGGTTCTCAATATCATTCCAAAACCACTCCTTCTTCTCCATATCAACATTAGGTTTAGAATATAGTTCAGTATAAAACTCTTGAAAGGCTTCCTTAATTTTACCCATTTCTGTTAACTCTCTATCTTGTGTTTTGATTTTAGTAATAAGTGGGGACTTTTTCTGATATCTATTAATCTGTGCCAGTAGAGTTCAAGATTTATTGCCAAATCTATAATATTTAGCAGCTTTCCTAAAATATTGCTTAATAGATTCACTCATGAGAGAATAATCTCGCTGTTCTTTGGCAGTTAAATATACCCCCCAGCTATCCTGATCTCGATCCCTGATATACTTTGAATATGCGTTAATTAACTGATTAGATACCTGTCTTGTCTTTTCCTCAGTTCTGTCTTTTTTTAAAAAATGTACACATGGAATTCTGGTGGGAGGGCTAGGCAGCAACAGCTAACTCACTGAGCTCCAGAGCAGCTCCTTTAATAAATATACTTGTGCTGCAAAATTTGAGCCTAAGCTTCCCTGCCCTTGACTGTGATTGAGTCCGGGCCATCAGAAAAGCTGGAAAATAATATCTTTCCCCCACCTAAGTCTGGCGTGCCGGAATTTAAACAGACACAGAGGAATCACGACAGCAGTTATTGCGACGGCCACCTTGGCCTCTCCGGAGTGCGGAGGAAAGAGGAGTGAGGAAACCCCTAAGTGCTACATAGGCAGTGAGGATCTTATACTGCCGGCGGTACTGCACTGACTCGGATGAACTGGCGAGTGCCACAACATATCCCCTGATTGTGGATCGCGGGGAAAGTGGAGACACGTGGAGTGAGGTAACGTGCCATAATAGCCACATATGGAGTGACAGGGGGAATCACATAGCCCTATTTGCCCAATTTTTTCCCCTGAGAAGAGGACCGGACATCGGGCAGTACTGAGACAAGAGTGATCTTGCAGCTCGGAGAGCGGATCCACAGAGATCGCTGTGCAGGCGCCATTTTGCCACATAGTGAGGCCCTTGAGCAACGCCTCACCAAAGAAAAGTATTTCAGCTGCATAGCATAACAGATATGACCGGAAAGGTGACCGCACTTGAAGAGGCTGGTAAGCTCACACATCACTACATGGCCCATTTGATTATCATTATTAATAACTTTCCCTGTGACTCTGTGGAGGCTCCAGTGCTTTGGGCATTGTTACTAACGAATCTGAGAGCTACCTTACTGTGTTGGTGTGACTTTCTGGGCAGTACATCGTGGCAATAGGCGGCTGTTATATTTTTAGACTACATCACAGTCTGCTCCTGAATGGATAGGATTACACTGAGACTGTCTTTGGTGAAGATAACTACACAGTGAGGGCCTGTAGAAATTGCTTTACCCCTTCCTGCTCAAATAAGATTCTAGCTGTGGAAGATCATTGGTGGAAATAGACTCTTCCTGTTACTGCTCGGGAAGTACTCCCTGGGGTACATGGCAGGTGATTCTTGAGGCACCTTGGCTGGCCTTATTGAAGAGAGAGACATCCACCTGTGCATCAGCTAATCAGACCCTAGATTTGGGCTAATAATTCAGCTGGATATATACCCTACATCTTTATCATATATGGGACTGATGATATATCTTTGATTGCATTATATGTCATGTCTTTTCTTTCTGCACATATCTGTGATGCTGGCTTAATCTCATAACCTTTTTTTTTCCTTCTCTGAAAGGGGGGGCTAACATCTAATATTGGCATATCATTTGATTGGTACTGTATTACATATTGTACTGTTTGGTAATCTACTGAGCCAGGGTTATCATCTACAGGTGTTTATTTTCAGTAACCATATTAGATATACATTTGATGATCCCGTCATACGCTGGGGGATAGCTTCTCTGTGTATGGAGAGGTACCTTATACAAAACACAATGGCAAATCGTAATAAAAATGCTGATCGCAAAAATAAAATTGGATCAGATGCAACTAGCCAGACGCCCACCTATGACAGCCCTAATGAGGGGCATACTTTAGATCCACACCCCATAGTTAAACAGATTTCTACTCTATTCCTTCCAAAAATAGAGAATCTTCAAAAGGGGGTGGATACATTGGGGGAAGAGGTCAAACAATTTTCAACAAGGGTATCTGAGGCGGAAACTAGAATTTCTGACCTCGAGGACACGCAAAATACTAATGTAGGTAAAATTGAAGCTCTAGAGAGGCACACTACAGTGTTACAACAAAAAATTGATGACCTTGAAAATCGATCGAGGTGGAACAATGTGTGTCTGCTAGGATTGCCGGAGTCTGTGAAACCAAATGATATATTAAAATTCGTTGAGAGCACCCTTCCATCCCTGTTAAAAATTCCATCAGCCACCTTGCTAGGTAGTGTGGAAAGAGCACATAGGGTAGGACCAGAGAGGCCCGCTATGGACCCCAATGCTCAAGCCCACCCTGTGATGATAAAGTTCCTTCACTTCCAAACCAAACTCACTGTACTTAGAGCATATAGGAAGGTAGAAGATTTGACCTATGAGAACTCTAGGCTCCTGTTGTTCCAAGATTACTCAGTGGATTTAATAAGAAGAAGAAGAGAATTCTCCTCATTATGCTCTAAGCTCCACTGAGAGGGTAGACAGGCTTTTTTACTTTACCCTGCTAAACTTAAGATAGTAACCTCTAAATGCCCAAAGTTCTTTGATTCCCCGCAAACAGCACAGGAATACTTGGACGCAGAAAATGGTTCTAGAAGTCCTGGTCACTCGAGAGGAGGAGAAGGGTGATAAATCATGAGATGCTAAGGGTTAATTATATCTTAATTTACACATATTAAGTGATGGCGGATGTAGCCAATATAAAAAACACATTTTATTCTGATGAGGGTACTCCCCACAGGTTTGTTTTATATACTTACTATGTAGGTTTATTAATATGGTTAATAGTTATAAGAGAGTTAAATCAACTCAAGTTGCACAAATGTAACCAGGTTAAAGGTTTTGATCTATCCCAAAATCACGATGAAGAATGTGGAACAGGGAATAATAAACTGAAAAGTTACTTTTGGGGTCCGCTAGGTTATGTTTACAACTCTTTATTACTTATTGTTCATAGTCATTAAGACAGAAAACATTGTGTGCTCCAAATGGAAAAAATCTCAAGGGGCAAAAACACCTCAATTGTTCATGGTTAAGTTAGGACGAGTTATGGTTAACAGCTGCATCCTGACTGAATATTTGACTCAACTTTGTATACCTGTTGCAGAGAATAGACTTAGTTACTGTTTGTATTCATGGGGGTGGGTTTCTTGGGGGAAAGGGGATTGGATACAGTTGAAAATGGCTAAAGTGTGCGTTATTTGGGGGTGCACTTGCTCTTTTACAGGTTTTCATGTATATGAGTTCAGATTGTCTATAAGTTTAATGTTTGAGTTCCTGAAATTGCTTATAGTATTCCAACTGAGACCAATAACAAATAGCGCTGGTTTACTTCCTTATGCAATGCTCATTCTGTTGATATTTACCCACCTTATATCTATGTCCCCTGAGATCAGTGATAAATGTATGTTAATCCCATTATACTGTGTCAGGGTTACTCAGGGAGCATGGTGTTTTATGGTTAAAGACCTGTTAAGATGTTCACTCATTGATTTTTATGGGTTTCAACCACTGCTAGGGGGCTGGGATAGATTTACCCAGGTCCTGCAACTTGGGCTCCTAAAATTTAGTGTAGAATATGCATTAAGTCACCTCGGCTATAACAAACTACCCAGTGATATAAGATGTTTTGTTAGTACCTGGTTGATGACCTATTCATTGTTGTCTCCTTACAGTTTACAAGAATCTGAATTACATTGGGAAAAATGAGTCTACCGGGAGGTATGTGACAGCGTGAAGATTCTCTATCATCTCCCCCCTCCCCCCCCCCTTTTCTCTCTCTCTCTCTCTCTCTCTCTCTCTCTCTCTCTCTCTCTCTCTCTCTCTCAGAAGGTATCCTATTTAATACTGTAATTTAATATATACACCTGGAATGTGGGGGGTATTCATTCTCCTGTCAAGAGAAAGACCATACTTACCCAATTGAGGAAAAAAAGAGCTGACATTGCGTTCTTGCAAGAGACGCATCTGACTGACACTGAACACGCTAAGTTAGAGAGAGACTGGGTGGGAAGGGTTGAATTTGCCTCATACAAGAGTGCTAGTCGAGGAGTGGCAATTCTATTCGGGAAAAAGTTAGAACTCACAGACACTACAGTGACTAAAGACTCAGACGGACGATACATTATTGTACAGACCACGATAGCCAACAAAAAATATGTTTTATGTAATGTTTACGCCCCTAATCAGAAGGATAGGACATTATGGGAAAATCTGATTGGAGTCCTGACTCAATTTTTGAGCTCTGCTCTCATCATTGGAGGAGACTTCAACCTGGCTCCTAATCTGCAGTGTGACAGACTTAGGGATACCTCTAGGGCTGCTTCTGGAACACATACTAAATCTAATGGTAAATTTGAATCTGAGATGTTTCAGGCTCTAACTTCATCATTAGATATTGTTGATATTTGGCGCAAGCTGAATCCGGACGGGAGAGATTATACTTGTGTTTCCTGGGCTTTGCCCATGATGTCCCGCTTTGACTTGTTCTAACCTCTAACTCCTTGATTCCACGGATCATAGAAACCAAGATAGGAGAGGTAATGGTATCTGATCATGCCCCGGTGGGGCTCTTTCTCAATGTTTTAGACCCACCAAGAGATCGGCGAACTCTCAGGTTCCCACAGTATTTATTTATTCCAACAATATTTGATTAAAAGTTGGGATGATTTTCACTCTACCAATGCACAACACCTTGCAATGCCTGAACTTTTCTGGCAAACTGCAAAGGTGGTGCTCGCAGGGAACATTTTAGCCTTTCTCTCCTGTAAAAAGAAACTCCATACAGAGAGGCTGGAAAAGCTCAGAGAAGATCTGGCTACCACATATCTTTCGTATCACAATGGGCCCACAAGGTTGCATCACCAAAAATACATTGCGGTCAAAAAAGAATATGACGCACTCCTGGCCTATCAGACGTCTCAGACTCTTCTAAGGACCAGAGCCAAATACTATAGATATGGAGATAGGTCGGGTAAGTTGCTGGCCTCCTTGGTCAATCTTAAAACTTCAAAGCGCTTTATACCTGCCCTCAGAGATGGAGACAGGGTGGTCAGAGAACCTAAGAGTGTAGCTGAGGCGTTTGCCTCTTACTACTCTCGACTTTACACCAGTGACCAAAATGGTTCTGACGAGGTTCTAAGAGACTTTTGGGACTCTATTAAACTACCACAGATCTCAGAAGATCAATTGGACAAATTGAACGTGCCCATATCCAGAGAAGAAGTGGGTAAGACGATTTCGTCAATTGCCCTGGGCAAAGCAGCCAGCCCTGATGGGCTGCCCATCCAGTTTTATAGAATGTTAAAACCCCAAGTTGTCCCAGTGTTAACTGACCTGTTCACAAAATGCTTTTCAGCTCTATCCAGTTCATTTTCAGCGGCATATTATTCCTAAAGCGGGAAAGGACACCCTTCTCCCTGAGACTTATAGGCAGATATCGCTGCTCAATGCGGACTATAAGATTATTACGAAGCTAGTGGCAGAGCATCTTAAATTCATTTTACCAGAGTTAATCCACAATGACCAAACTGGTTTCATGTATGCGAGGTCTTCTGTGGTTAATATCCGCTGAGTGCTGCAATTGACTCAGTACTTTTGGAGTGGGAGTCAGAGTGGATTGGGTAAACCGCTTCCGGAGGCCTTTCTGCTTTCCCTGGACGCAGAAAAGGCCTTCGATAGGGTAGAGTGGAGTCACCTGTTTCACACAATGACTAAGTTCAACATCTCGGGTCCTTTTATATCTTTCCTTAAGAATCTATATCCCTCCCCCATTGCTAACATATGCGTAAATAACACATTTTCTGCCAATGTGACTCTTGGGCGAGGCACTAGGCAAGGCTGCCCCTTGTCTCCATTACTATTCAATATGGCACTGAAACTGCTGGCGAAAAAGCTGCGCCAGGTTTTCCCAGGTATCAACATGGCAGGAAACCCCCAACAGCTGGCACTCTATGCAGACGACATGATGTTGTTTATACAAGATCCGAAGCTGCATATCCCGCTGATCTTGCAAACACTGAGTGACTTTGGCTCCTTTTTGGGGTACAAGGTCAACATGCAAAAATCAGAGATCTTGTGGTTAAATAAGAACAAAGGTAGTATTCATGACTACCCGTTTGTAACAGCCTCCCAGAGTCTAACTTACCTCGGAATCCACATTCCTATTAACCCCAATAAAATATACTCTATCAACTTAACTCCCTTATGCGTCAAACTATGTAGCCTGATGAGAAGCTGGAAGTCTCTTCCCTTGTCGCTGGCGGGTAGGGTTAGCTTAGTGAAGATGGTGATTCTCCCTCACCTCCTATACCCACTGCTAATGCTGCCACTGTTGCTGACTAAAGCAGATGTGAAACTATTAAATGCAGCAACACAATTTTTTGTCTGGAGGGGGGGCAAGTCCCGAATATCTGCGGATAAATTGTCCATGCCCTACCTGAAAGGGGGTATCTCCTTGCTGGACTTTAAGCTCTACAACTGGGTGGCACTGGTTCATCTGGTTCTTGACTGGCAGGTAGGTATGCAACATTTCTATAATCCCAGCTTGGAACGTGCAGCTCTAGATGCCGTCTCCCTAGCATATTTGCCACCCATGGCAAAGGCTGGAGCGGCTAAATTAATAGGCATGAATTTGCTTTACCGGGACCCGCTAAGGGCTTGACACCAAGCATATAAATTTTTGAAAAGGAGCTGTCACAGCTCTGTCTTTCTTCCCCTTCATAACAATCCACATTTCCCGGCGCGAGTAGATACAAAACCTTTTGTTCACTGGGAAAAAATGGGGCTGCAATTGGGGGGATCGTTGTTGGAACCTCTGACTCGATCAATAAAATCCTTTTCCATGCTGCAAAGGGAGTTTAATCTTCCGAATGCACACTTCTATGCCTACCTACAAGCTCGTCATTATTTGAACGTGTTGATTAGAGAAAACCCGGATTTCTGGGATGGCTCCCCTTTTCGACTTACGCAGTCTCTTTTCAAGATGGGCAGATTTTCTTTATCAGAAATTTATCAAACCTTTTTACAGGACAGGCTGTTGAAGATACAGTCGTCTGCTTTGATGGGATGGGAGAAGGAGGGGGTCCTGGGAATTACGGTGGGGGAAGCCCGGGGAGCACTGGAAAAAGTTAGAAAGGCTGCTCTCTCTGCGAATCTAAGGGAAACCCAAACTAAATTTCTACATAGAGCTTACCTAACCCCTAATAGGCTGGTTAAATGGATACCTAACTGCCCTAATAGATGTTCTAAATGCTCTGCGGAGGCCCCTGGTCTGTTGCACTGTATATGGGAATGCTCAGTGATTAGGCAATTTTGGCACCAAATACAATGCTGGATTAAGAAGAAAATGAAGGTTCCAATTTCTCTCAAGCCCTCGGATGTCCTTTTCCTGAACTGGGGGACTCAATATAAAAATTGTGACTTGGAACTGACTTTCACTATCTTACTTGCACGAAAATGCATTCTAAATCACTGGACCAAGACGACAAGACCTACTATAGCATACTTTCGTAACATCTTGAAAACACAATTATTTATAGAACAGGTAGACACCAGGGTAGATGTCGGTAACAGGCTTAATTTGTTCCTAAGGAAATGGCGCATACTGATCTTGACCTTTGAATTGCAGTTTCAGAGACAGATCTTACTGCCGTTTCAGCATACTGAGATATTTCTGGAAAACTCTTTGAGAGGCGAGTGGGCCCATATACTTCATCCAAGGGATTCCTAGAGATCTAGAGTAAAAGGAGAAAAAAAAGGGAAAAGAGGGAGCAAATGGAAGAAAAGAGGGAGAAAGGGGAAGGAGAGAGAGAGAATAAATGCCCCCCCCTTTTTTTCCCTTCTTACCTGCTTCACGCTGTGAACTACGAGGAGTCTTAGAGGGTTGTTCTAGGGGGAGTTGGGTTTGGGGATTGTAAGGGAGGGAGTTTGGTGGAGTTTATAGGATTAAGGAGGGCAGGAATGGGGGGGTTGTCATAAAATATAAAACTATGAGGGATAAGCACTTGTGTGAACTGTTTATGTCATATGCATGTGAAAAACATCAGAATTACTGTTGTGATATGAGATTCATATTTGACACTGTTCCCAACTGTGTTTGGGCTGAACTTTTTGATATCTGATGTAATGAATGCTCGTCACTTGTGTTACTCTCAATAAAAAGAATAATAAAAAAAAAAGTACACATTTATGCAATAATTTCACCACACAGAACAGCTTTCCCAGATTGCCAAAAAATATTGATTTTATCCATATAATCTATATTATTGCATTTATAGTCTTCCCACTTATTTTGTAAATATGTGGTACACTTTGGGTCGTTAAGTAGGTATTTGGGGAAAGAGAAAAATTCCCCCCCAAATTTGTCCTTTTGAAATTTCCATAAACATAATAATAGGTGCATGATCAGAGATGGTAATTTGATCTATTCAGGATTCTGTAATTAAATTAACTAATCTTTTAGATATTAAAAACATATCTATTCTGGATAATACTGGATATGACTTAGAGAGGCATGTGAATTCCCTTTCATCTGGATGCAGAATCCTTCATATATCTTGGAACTTAAAGATCTTTCTTTAGTTGCTTTAATACAATAGCTTCTCGCTTTCTTCTATATTGTAATGATTTAATATCTTTAGTATTAGTATTTCTTTTACCCTTTTTTCCTTTTCTCCTTTCAAATCCACGTGCTTTCTATCTAGGATCTTATTAGGTGTTAAATTCAAGTCTCTGCCTATAATAAATGGCTTATCAAAAAAGGGATAAGGGCATCCTTAAGAGAGTTCCAAAAGCTAAAGTCCAATTTATTAGGGCCATATACAATACATAGAAGGAGCTGTGGCCCCTCAATCTCAATATAAACAATTATGTATCTACCGTCTTTATCTAAAATAGGATTCTTAACATAGTACTGTAGAGCTTTACTTAATAATATAGCAATACTTTTTTTTCGCTTCTCTCCTGGTGTGAATATTATCTTTTTGACCCAGCTACTTTTAAGTTTCAGGGACTCCTGAATTTTTAAATGTGTTTCCTGAATAAAAATAATCTGTGTACCCAAGCTTTTAGCGTATTTTAAAATTGCTTTCCTTTTTTTTGGTGATACTATTCCACTAATATTCCATGATACAAATTTTTAAATCATCTACTTAATAATATTTAAAAAAAAAAAAAAAAACACAGAGAAAGAAAGGGGGGGGGAGAAAAAGAAAAAAAGCGAGAAAAAGAACAATGTTGGGTGTAGAGTGGGCGATTCCATCATTCTCATTAGGTAGTTTACCCTCTCAAGCAGAGTTGTTAACAAACTTTCTCTTTGTAGTCTATTTCCAAACATTTGTACCCATCCAGTCCCTGACTTCAGATACTTCCAAAAATGTTTTATTCCCTTCCTGTAGTTGAACACTTATTTTAGCAGGATATAACAACCTGGCTTTCAATCCTGCCTGTATCATCTGTGTACATAATAGGGCCATCAATTTACGTTTATTGGAATTCTCAACTGAAAAATCATTAAATAATATAAAAAAAATTGCCTCTATATTCTATAGTACTATTATTACTTCTATATGCCCTCATAATCTGTATTTTATCCTAAAAATTTAAAAAAATTAGAATGACCAATCTGTTATAATATTCACCTGCTTTGACTTTCCTTCTCAATCCCATTCTATATATCCTTTCTATTATGGGGGATAAGTCAGTCTCTTTCAAGCCTAACAGTAGTAGTATCTCTTTCTCTACAAAATATTTTCAATTCTTTCTCCATGATATCTTCTGGGAGACCAATAATCCTCATATTGTTCCTATGTGACCTGTTTTCAAGGTCCTCTAGTTTAGTCTTAATACTCTCTACCTGTTTTAACAGTATCTGCATATTTTGTTCTCTGAGAATTTCCCTGTCCTCTACCTCTGATTCCCTTTGTTCCACCTGTGTTAAACAATTAGCATACTGCTTAACTTAATTAGATAGTGACGTTATGCTACTCTGAATAAGATCAAATTTCAGTGAAAATAAAGCATTCATTTGCTTTAACAATTCCAAATTACTGTTACTTCGAGGTATACTCTCCTCACTTAAATCCTCAATTGTGTCTAAAGTGGATTAATTTAGTTTATCCTGTGTGCAACCTTTTGTGGCCATTTTAGGTGACTTATTTTTATTTGCTAGTGGCAAAAAAGTGAAAAAAGGTGAAACAAGTTCAGCATATACATTTCCTTACCCTTTTTTGTAAATACAAATTATAATTCTAAACAATCTGTATGATAATACTCAGCAGTTATTGCTATTATATATTATAACCAGGGTAACCACCAGCTAAGCTTTAAACCTCTACACTTTAAACCTTATTTAAACACTCAGTACAAATAATTTAGTATATTATGTCAGGTCTCTAGACCATAGGCCATACTGTACAAAGCTGCTGCTTATATATTTATAATTCTCTTACTAGAAAAATAAGTATATCTGAATCAGTTAGTTGTTAATGAATACTTAAAAAAAAAAGAGACATTACTACAACACTACTAGTCCAACAATTGGTAACAGTTACACGTATAAAATTGTTCCAGAGGGCTTAAAGGGACATGAAACCCACATTTCTTCTTTCATGATTTAGAAAGAGAATGCAATTCTAAACATCTTTCTAATTTACTTCTATTATTTAATTTGTTTTATTCTCTTGATATTCTTTGCTGAAAAGCATATCTAGATATGCTCAGTAGCTGCTGATTGGTTGCTGCACATAGAAGCCTCAGGTGATTGGCTCACCCATGTGCATTGCTTTTTCTTCAAATAAGGATATCTTAAAAATGAAGCAAAATAAATAATAGAAGTAAATTGTAATGTTGTTTAAATTTGTATGTTCTATCTGAATCATGAAAGAAAGATTTTGGGTTTAGTGGCCCTTTAAGGGGGATTTATCTTCTTATTTTCACTCTTCCCTTCTCTTCTCCTTGACTTTCTTTAAAGTCTGTTGCTGTATATACCTCCACAAGGGAGTCTGATATTTTCTTTCAGGCTTTTATTTTACTGTTTCCTTAAATAAGCCGGAGTGCCACACGAGTGAAAAGAAAGACCCAACTTGTATCAGCATATTCCCATCACAAGTACATAAAGGGATTTTTTGAAAATAATCTTCTTTCTTTCCACATTTCTCTCCTGTTTTTATACTGTGTAAGTATGTCACTGGAAAAGGACTATAGATTCAAATGTGGTTCGGGATTCAAAGCACAGTAGAGTATGAATTACTTGTAGCCATATTTAGCTGTTTAACAATAACTCTTGAATTTATATCCATTTTGTAGGCCTTATTGTGGCTGACGCTGCTTGATTTGTACAAAAATTGTATACAGTTCAATGTATAGGAGGTTTCATCCCAAACATATTATTTTAAGCACACACAGTGCACATGTAGACTATATTGGTATCAGTAGTAGTGTAGCTTTTTAAAATGTCCAAGGTTTAGTTACATATATACTGTGTTCCTTATTGCACAGAGTCTTATTACTGCTGGGCCCTACTCTTTGCAGGCACTTTGTACACAAGACACAAAGCATTCACCCTTATGCTCCCGCACAATATCTTCCTTGACTATTCCATACACCAGAGATACCAATACTTATCTATCCTCCAAACAGTGCTCTAAAAGCTGTAAAAGCAAATATGCCAAGTAGATTTAATATTCATGAGCCGCAACAAAAAGCTCAATTATCACAAAAAGAGCATATGTTCCAAGCCTGCTACTGTAACCATCATGAAATGTAAAAAGTACCATAGGGTAGAGTCAGTACTTATCTGTAATCATGGCCAGGTAATCTTTTTCCAAAATCTTAGGTAGACTTAACGGTAGCCTATACATCAGCAGGTCCTGAAATTCTGGCGTTGATATATTAGCGATATTCTGCAGTGTTCCCCTATCCCTTGAATCCAGGGCAGGAACCGTTGTGGCTTAGGCGGTCTGTCTCACCTCCGTCTTGTTATAATCTACTGCCACTATTCTGGCGTGGGGAGGCATCCTCACCCAGGGACTGGATCTTATTGCCCCTTACCAGGGGCAGGTCCTCAGCCACTATCGGCAGCAGTCGGTCCAGCCACAGTATCATGCTCTGGGAAAAACGTGTGGATTGTATCCGGTGGGCCTGGGTGCCTAGGCCGCCTAGGAAAATGCCAAAGTGGAGACAAGCCTCAAACGGAGAGCCGTCTGTGTTTGTGCGTCCAACATGCTAGCTACTACTATCGGAAGTCGATCGTAATCAGCAGTTTGTCACTTTTTCCGATGTAATATTGATTTGTGCCTTGATGACATTTGTATGTATTGTTTTTTATCTGCTAAAACTCAATAAAAGATAATGATTATAAAATTAAAAAAATCATTGTTCTGAGTGTGGAAGAATGGGCCTTTTTCGATTTATGTGCAACTTCTCAGTGAAAAGAAGGAATACTGCTTTTACAAATTAGATTTTGCATGCCCCACTAAGTTGCAGCAACAATGAAACGGAGGCGCACTCCAACAGTGTTAATTTTGATGGCGAATTTCTATTTAGTCTTAGTTTTAGTCTTTTGACTAAAATGGCATTTTAGTTTTAGTCGTATTTTAGTCATCTGAATTGTTTTAGTTTTAGTCTAGTTTTAGTAGTCTAAGGCCTCTAGTTATCAAGCCGTCAACCGCAAATATGCTGCAATTCCACAGCGTATTTGTGGCGAGGCTGATTCGCCATAGTTATCAAGCCCTACAGCCCGGCAAAAGTAAAATATAGTGACGTAACATACGATCCGCTGGCCTCAGTCCGACACAGATAGATGGTTACGTCACTACAGATGTTCCGAATGCAAGTTCGACACAATCTGACTACTTTTGCTAGTTATCAAAGAACTAGCAGGTACGCTCGCCACTATTCCGGGCCAGCGTACCTGGTTTTCAATCCGCCACCCTGGAGGCGGCGGATCCCATAGGAATCAATGGGAGTCTAACAGCAGCGAGAGCTCATGTTTGCTGCTGCCCGATATCCCATTGATTCCTATGGGAAGTGTCTGCACCTAACACCCTAACATGTACCCCGAGTCTAAACACCCCTAATTTGTCCCCCCTACACCGCCGCCGCCTACTTTATACTTATTAACCCCTAAACTGCCACTACCGGACCCCGCCACCACCTACATTAAACTTATTAACCCCTAAACCGCCGCTCCCGGACCCCGCCGCAACTATAATAAATATATGAACCCCTAAACCGCCGCACCCGGACCCCGCCGCAACTATAATAAATATATGAACCCCTAAACCTCTGCTCCCAGACCCCTCCGCCACCTACATTATACCTATTAACCCCTAATCTGCCGCCCCCTATACCGCCGCCACCTACATAAAGTTATTAACCCCTATCCTGCCGATCCCAGACCCCGCCGCAAATAAATGAATAAATGAATTGTTTAACCCCTAAACCGCCGCACCCGGAGCCCTCCGCCACCTACATTACATTTATTAACCCCTATCCTGCCCCCCCTAAACCGCCGCCACATACATTACATTGATTAACCCCTAATCTACCCCCCTACACCGCCGCCACTATATTAAATGAATTAACCCCTAAACGTAAGTCTAACCCTAATCCTAACACCCCCCTAACTTATTAGTTATTAACTATTTAATAGCTACCTAGCTAAAATAACTACAAAATTACCTGTTAAATAAATCCTAACCTAAGTTACAATTACACCTAACACTACACTATCATTAAATAAATTAAATTAATTAACTACAATTACCTAACATTAAATAAAATTAACTAAAAATAACTAAAGTACAAAAAAAAAACCTCTAAATTACAGAAAATAAAAAAATTACAAGAATTTTAAACTAATTACACCTAATCTAATAAAATAAAAAAGCCCCCCTAAATAATAAAATTCCCTACCCTAAACTAAATTACAAATATCCCTTAAAAGGGCCTTTTGCGGGGCATTGCCCCAAAGTAATCAGCTATTTTACCAGCCCTTAAAAGGGCCTTTTGCGGGGCATTGCCCCAAAGTAATCAGCTTTTTTACCTGAAAAAAAAGAAATACAACCCCCCCAACATTAAAACCCACCACCCACACACCCCATACTCTAAAACCCACCCAATCCCCCCTTAAAAAAAACTAACACTACCCCCTTGAAGATCACCCTACCTTGAGCCGTCTTCACCCAGCCGGGCACAAGCGGTCATCCGATCCGTCCATAAGTCTTAATCAAATCCGGGCAGAAGAGGTCCTCCAAGCGGCAGATGTCTTCATCCAAGCGGCATCTTCTATCTTCAATCAACCGGAGCGGAGCCATCTTGAATCCAGCCGACGCGGAGCCATCCTCTTCTTCCGATGTCCTAACACTGAATGAAGGTTCCTTTAAATGATGTCATCCAAGATGGCGTCCCTCGAATTCCGATTGACTGATAGGATTCTATCAGCCAATTGGAATTAAGGTAAGAAAAATCGGATTGGCTGATGTAATCAGCCAATCGGATTGAAGTTCAATCCTATTAGCTGATCCAATCAGCCAATAGGATTGAGCTGGCATTCTATTGGCTGATTGGATCAGCCAATAGAATGCAAGCTCAATCCTATTGGCTGATTGCATCAGCCAATAGGATTATTTCTACCTTAATTCTGATTGGCTGAATTCTATCAGCCAATCAGAATTGAAGGGACACCATCTTGGATTATGTCATTTAAAGGAACCTTCATTCTTCAGTTGGACTTCGTTTGAAGAGGATGCTCCGCGTCAGATGTCTTGAAGATGAAGCCGCTCCGCGCCGGATGGATGAAGATAGAAGATGCCACCTGGATGAAGACTTCTGCCCATCTGGAGGACCTCTTCTTCCTGATTTGGATGAAGACTTCTGCCCCTCTGGAGGACCACTTCGCCTGGCTTCGTTGAGGACTTTGGCCCGGTTGGGTGAAAACTTCTCAAGTTAGGGTGATCTTCAAGGGGTTAGTATTAGGTTTTATTAAGGGGGGATTGGGTGGGTTTTAGAGTAGGGTTGGGTGTGTGGGTGGTGGGTTTTAATGTTGGGGGGTATTGTCTTTTTTTACAGGTAAAAGAGCTGATTACTTTGGGGCAAATCCCCGCAAAAGGTCCTTTTAAGGGCTATTTGTAATTTAGTATATGGTAGGGCTTTTTATTATTTAGGGGGCTTTTTTATTTTATTAGGGGGATTAGATTAGGTGCAATTAGTTTAAAAAACTTGTAATTATTTTATTATTTTCTGTATTTTTTTTTCCGTACTTTAGATAATTTATTTAAATTGTAATTAATTGTATTTAGTTAAGGTAATTATTTTAATTATAGTGTAGTGTTAGGTGTAATTGTAACTTAGGTTAGGTTTTATTTTACAGGTATATTTGTCTTTAAAAAATGCAGCGTTCAGCTCCTAACGCAGCCCCATTGTTTCCTATGGGAAAATAAAAAATATGTCTGCACCTAACACCCTAACATGAACCCCGAGTCTAAACACCCCTAATATTACAATTAACCACTAATCTGCTGCCCCCGACATCGCCGACCCCTGCATTATATTATTAACCCCTAATCTGCTGCTCCAGACCCCGCCGCCACCTACATTATACTTATAAACCCCTAATCTGCTGCCCCCAACATTGCTGACTGCTATATTATATTTATTAACCCCTAATCTGCCGCCGCCAACGTCGCCGCCACAATAATAAAGTAATTAACCACTAAACCTAAGTCTAACCCTAACCCTAACCCCCCTAACTTAAATATAATTCAAATTAAACAAAATTAATTTAACATAATTAAATAAATTAATCCTATTTAAAACTAAATACTTACCGATAAAATAAACCCTAAACTAGCTACAATATAACTAATAGTTACATTTGTATCTAGCTTAGGGTTTATTTTTATTTTACAGGCAACTTTGTATTTATTTTAACTAGGTACAATAGTTATTAAATAGTTATTAACTATTTAATAACTACCTAGCTAAAATAAATACAAAATTACCTGTAAAATAAATCCTAACCTAAGTTACAATTACACCTAACACTACACTATCATTAAACTAATTACCTAAACTACCTACAATTAATTACAATTAAATGAAACAAACTAAATTACAAAAAAAAAAAAACCCCACTAAATTACAGAAAATAAAAAAGAATTACAAGAATTTTAAACTAATTACACCTAATCTAAGGCTTCATCCAGGCAGCATCTTCTATAATAAAATAAAAAGCCCCCCAAAACAATAAAATTTCCCTACCCTATACTAAATTAAAAATAGGGCCTTTTGTGGGGCATTGCCCCAAAGTAATCAGCTCTTTCACCTGTAAAAAAAAAAAATACAATACCCCCCCAATATTACAACCCACCACCCACACACCCCTACTCTAAAACCCACCCAATCCCCCCTTAAAAAACCTAACACTAACCCCCTGAAGATCACCCTACCTTGAGCCATCTTCACTCAGCTGGGCACAAGTGGTCCTCCAGAGGGTCCGAAGTCTTCATCCGATCAGGGCAGAAGAGGTCCTCCAGATGGCAGAAGGCTTCATCCAGGCGGCATCTTCTATCTTCATCCTTCCGGAGCGGAGCAGGTCCATATTAAATCCAGCTGACGCGGAGCATCCTCTTCAAACAAAGTCCTAACGAAGAATGAAGGTTCCTTTAAATGACGTCATCCAAGATGGCGTCCCTTGAATTCCAATTAGCTGATAGAATCCTATCAGCCAATTGGAATTAAGGTAGGAAAAATCCTATTGGCTGATGTAATCAGCCAATCGGATTGAAGTTCAATCCGATTGGCTGATCCAATCAGCCAATAGGATTGACCTCGCATTCTATTGGCTGTTCCAATCAAAAAGTGGTGGCGATGTCCGGTCGGCAGATTAGGGGTTAATAATTGTAGGTAGGTGGCGGGTGATTTTGAGGGCGGCAGATTAGGGGTTAATAAATATAATGTAGGTGTCGGCCATGTTAGGGGCAGCAGATTAGGGGTTCATAGGTATAATGTAGGTGGCGGCGATGTCCGGTCGGCAGATTAGGGGGTTAAAAAATGTATTTTAGTGTTTGCGATGTGTGGGGCCTCGATTTAGGGGTTAATAGGTAGTTTATGGGTGTTAGTGTACTTTTTAGCACTTTAGTTGAGAGCTTTATGTTCCGGCATTAGTCCATAAAACTCTTAACTACTGACTTTTAAATGCGGTAGGAGTCTGTACAGGAGGTGGTCTACCGCTCACTTCTTCCAAGACTCGTAATACCGGCGTTAGGCAAATCCCATTAAAAAGATAGGACACGCAATTGACGTAAGGGGATTTGCGGTAACCTCGAGTCGCAGAAGAAAAGTGAGCGGTACACCTGTACCTGCCAGACTCATAATACCAGCGGGCGTTAAAAAGCAGCGTTGTGACCTCTCAACCCTGCTTTTTAAGGCTAACGCCAAACTCGTAATCAAGGCTAACACCAAACTCGTAATTTAGGCATTAGGGTTTATTTTATAGTTAAGTATTTAGTTTTAAATAGGAATAATTTAGTTAATTGTAGTTATTTTATCTAGATTTATTTAAATTATATTTAAGTTAGGGGGTGTTAGGGTTAGGCTTAGATTTAGGGGTTAATATATTTAATATAGTAATATAGTTTGGGCGACATTGGGGGTGGCAGATTAGGGGTTAATAAACGTAGGTAGGTGTCGGCGATGTTAGGGATAGCAGATTAGGAGTTAATAAAATTTAACTAGTGTTTGCGATGCAGGAGTGCGGCGGTTTAGGGGTTAATTTATTTTTTATAGTGGCTGTAATATCCGGTTCAGCAGATTAGGGGTTAAAAATGTTATTTAAGTGTTTGTGATGTGGGGGGGCCTCGGTTTAGGGGTTAACAGATAGTTTATGGGTGTTAGTGTACTTTTTAGCACTTTAGTTAAGAGTTTTATGCTTCGGCGTTAGCCCATAAAACTCTTAACTACAGACTTTTAAATGCGGTACCAGGCTTGACAGGAGAGGCTGTACCGCTCACTTTTTGGAAGACTTGTAATACCGGCGCTATGCAAGTCCCATTGAAAATATAGGATACGCAATTGACGTAAGTGGATTTGCGGTATGTTCGAGTCTGGCCAAAAAAGTGAGCGGTGAGCCTGTCATTTCAAGACTCGTAATACCAGCGGGCGTTAAAAAGCAGCGTTGGGACCTCTCAACACTGCTTTTTAAGGCTAACGCAAGACTCTAGCAGAAAGTGAACAAATGAACAGTAGCAGTTAAAAACTAGGAATTCACCTTTTTACCCCTTCAATGTTCTGCATATATACAACATATTTGTGTGTATTGGAATTATGAATACCTACACCTACTTCCTATCCTATTAATTTATCTCTACTGTACATAGGCAACTATGTCTTCATATTAGGTATAGGAAGTATCTGAGATATCCACTTACACCACTCCTTTGTGTAAATTTTAATACAATTAGTGTCTATCTCATCCCAATGTTGTGATATGTGTCATGTTAATTCTATAATAATAATAATATTAAAGCCACTGATTTTTTTTGTCTTATAAGGTTTGGTAAATGTCGCTATACTGTCAAAAACTCATGCATGTTTATCCATGCTAAATTTAAATTCACACTTACAGGAGTATGTTGAGTAATTATAATAACATCTCAAATATTATGGACAAAGTAAAGGGTTCACACTACCCTTAAGTCCAAAAATTGATCAAATCATATTCGGAATTTAGGCCATTTAGATATCTAGTCTTTAACTGGAAAATCCAGAAGACCTCCCTTTTGGCCAGAAGTTGACCCCTATAACCACCTTTGTTTCCTGTATTGACCATTTCAATTATGGTCCAGCCAAAACTAGACACATCTTTTCCATGGACCCTATAAAAGTGTTGTACTAGTGGTGTAGATAGGGTACCAGTGTTTATATTTGAGAAGTGTTCTCTGATACAAGACCAAACCTCCCTAGTGGTCAAACCCACATATTGCACCCCACAAATGTTACACATCACCAAGTATACAACATATGTTGACCTGCAGTTCAAACATGCTTTATGCTGGTACACTCGATTTGTCACTGTACTACAGAATGTGTCCTCTGTGTTCACAAGCTTTGCAAGTAGAATGACTATATTTGTAAACTACCTTAAATCTTAGCCATGAGTTGCCTTCATCACATTTTGATGGTTTTAAATTAGTGGGTGATATCTGGTTCCCTATAGTCCTGCGTCTCCTAAAGGAGCACCTGCATCCATCCTTTACCGTGTCTGTCAAAGCATTGGCTGCTAGTAGACGGAAGTGTATCAGTATAGTACCACAAATCTTATGCTACTGTGCACTATAGTCTGCCACTAAGATGCCATAAAATTAATAGGCTTTGATAACTAGACAGGAAAATAGGTTTAAAAAGCCCCTTTCTTCTCCCATATGAACTTGAGACACACTGGAATCTCGTTTGAAAAATGAGAGCCCCTTTCAAAAGGCAGCTTGGTTTTAACCAGGAGGGTTTTAAGAGATCACCATGACCATAGTATTTGATCTTATGTTCACACAACTGGAGGTTAATTGCAAAACAGGCCAATACCATAATCATTGTTTCCATTATCATTATAAAGTCACAATGCAGCACTCAATTAAGATAGCTTATTTGTTCAGAAACATGGATGGTATAAGAATAACAGACAATGTTTTGGGGTTACATGTCCTTGGTCATGTTTAACTCATAATAAACAATTAGCTCACATTTAAATGTATAAAGACCTCCCTCTAATCATCTCAACTGTTTTAACTAACAAAATCTCACACATTTACACCACCTGATGGTCAACAACACACATATTACTTATATTATACATGGAACACCCACTAGTGATAACCTAAATGTATTGTTCAAACACATATTTTTATATCCATTTAATCAAAGTAATGTCATATTCAAAGAAAAATGTTGGCCTATTTTGAGCAGTATTTCTGCCTTAAACGATTCCCTATCACCACCTTGGATATGATCGGGTTGATTGACACCCCCTGCTAGAGGCCGATTGGCAGCGAATGTGCAGGGGGCGGCATTGCACAAGCATATGCTGTCGGCACTTAGCTACAGCGGATCATGTCTGCTTGCACTTTTTGATAATTCAGCCCCATAGTAACTATCTGCTTTGCTACTTTTAATTAAATTTGCAAAACAATATTCAGTATGTTGAATTCTGGTTAATTAGTGCAAAAAGCCTTACTTTAAACATGAAGCATCCCACAAGACTAAGTACAAATAAACATTTTCCACTAAATCATCCACAGACCTTGTGATGATTAGATTTGCAAATACAGTATGTATACATACTCAGGTTTAAGAGCTTGTTTATTTCAGAACTTGTAGTGTAATAAAGAAGCGGTCAAAATGCCTGTTTACACTGCCTCTAGTTGGATTAAAAAGCTTTTTTTTTTTTGTCATAAGACAAATTATTACTGAAAAGGGATAGAACAGAATGTGCACAATATGCCTACTTGACATCTAAGAGTTCTTCAGCATTATATTTTCCACTTATTTGTTTGATGATGCTGTGCTCATTGAGCGCTAAAAGAAAAAATGACAGTTGTTGAAATAAATGTGAAGATAAAGCTATTATGCCTGAGATCACACACAGGGAGAGTTAAGAAAGTGATTTTGTATACTAAATGCTTATGAAAAGAAGAACACATTAAACAAAAAAACCAAAAAAAATTACTTCATTTTTTGCTGATCATATATGTTTTTGTTTACAAAGGAACACAATTAAGATTAATATTTGAAAGATTAAAGTGCAGAATAATTTTTAGTATGAATTAATAAAAGAGCGAATTATTGGTGCTTTTTTAAAGTGGTATCATGTTATTTAATGACTTTAAAAATGTCAGTCATTGTTATTCTGCTTTTTTTCTGTAATATCCACCACAAGTGCATAGTTTAAAACACCAGGATGTAGTAGAACAGAAAATATGTGTGCTTTTCTAACAATGTGTAGAATAATTTCATTATTAACTGTATATGTACAAGTATTAACTAGCACTTTATCCAAAAAGAGAACAAGTATATTTAAAATTACTAATAATAGGCATGTACTATTATAATTGTTTGATGGGAATTAGCAATTAAAAAAAAAATGTTTTGTTGCTAAACGGCCACAAAAGTAAAAAAAAAAAAAAATCACACAATCTTATTATTCAGAGCACATAATTTTTAGACTATTGGCCCTACATTGCTGTGTGTTTAAACCCAGAAAATGGGTTAAACACACAGTAGAAGTTCCACTCAGGACCTGTGGAGCACTGCTATATTCCTGAGCGGAACCTGTCAATGATCCAGTCAGCAGTACTCCACATGTCCTGAGCGGCACTTCTACTGTGTGTTTAACTTCTTTGCAATGATTAAACATATAGTAGTGTTGGGTCGATAGAGCAGGCCATTTTAAGACTAACAAATCAGAGCATGTCATTTTCTCCCCCTATTATGGCCCTTTAAATAAATGTAGCATCTTTGGCACAAACAGATCATGTGGTGCACTGTTTTATCTGTAATACATTAGTGGAAATGTAATGTGTACAGAGGATAAGGGTAGAAAACAGTACTTATAGCACTTAAAGCCAGCTCCAACCTTATCTTGATAGCATGCTGGTATCTCAAATGTACTTTACCAAGAGGGAAAAAAGAAAAGAGAATGTCTCTAAAAATGTCTTTAAAAAATAAATATTGATGAGCTTAACTATATGAATGTTTTCTCAGTCTGATTTTAACTGAATGTTTCAATGTAAACTTTTCAACAAAATTGCTGTTAAACGGCAAAGGATCTTCTACTATTAATACATATATTTTACTGTTGTTTTTAAATCACTAGCCCTGTTTGTTTCGGACTGCAGGTGTACTGTTCTGTCTTGTTGCCTTTAAGTAGACACAGTTTTCTTGTATTTTGATCCAATGGGGCCTATTTATCAAAAGTCTTGCGGACCGGATCCAACAGTGCAGATCAGGTCCGCAAGACCTCGCTGAATGCGGAGAGCAATACGCTCTCCACATTTAACATTGCACCAGCAGCTCACAAGAGCTGCTGGTGCAACGCCTCCCCCTGCTGACTCGCGGCCACCATCAGAGAGGTGTCAATCAACCCGATTGTACTCGTTCGGGTTGATTTCCGGCGATTCCTGTCCGCCTCATCAGAGCAGGCGGACAGGGTTATGGAGCAGCGGTCTTTACACCTCTGCTTCATAACTGCTGTTTCTGGCGAGTTCTGGCCCACAAGCTCTATGCAGAGCTTGATAAATGGGCCCCTATGAATAAGTGCTGCACAGCACAAAATGCATAAGGAGATTCTCTTCCTCCTCCTATATGCTTGTACCCTTTTTTAAGATGGAACAATAAAAGTAAAGTTTTATATCTATTGAGTCCTTGGAGTGCTGCCATACTTTCTCTTTGTTGTGCTGTCCGGCTTGCTTGGCCGTCTGGGTGTGCACCACACCAATCCTGTGTTAAATTAGGATCTCCTGACATCACAGTCTTGTTCTGAACACTCCGTTTGGTGTTTTAGTCGTAACCGAATCCTGAGCAATGCGTATATCGTATTTTCTTCTTGACTACTTATCTGATCTGTTGCTTACTCCAAGATTGATACTACCTACCCTGTAGTAACATATATATATATATATATATATATATATAATTAGATACTTACCTTTCTTGTTTCTGATGGTTGCTCATATATGTCTCTTGTCATTGGCTTACTTCATGTGTTCAGCTAGCTCCCAGTATTGCATTGCTGTCCCTTCAACAAAGGATACCAAGCACTGTGTATTTGGAAATACAGTAGTTACTATTATAACAACAGTATCAAATGCGGTGGATGTTTGCTATAGTAAATATTAAATAGTAAATAACATCTGCTAGTATGGCTTTTGATCAGATAAGTTACAAATTTAATTTTTTTTCCATGTATTAATTTAACAATAATTAAACATTTTAATTTATTAACTAAGTTTACAAGGAAAAAATCTGATTTAAAAAATCAATTAACAAAAAAATATATAAAACTTATTTTAAGATTAACTTCAATTACATTAGATGTCAAGGACTCATGATTTTTTTTTTATTATTTCGGGTTATTTTTCACAAATGTAGTGATGTTAGTTAATACATGTAGGAACAATTGACTTTGCAAGATGTTTTCATTAGGGAGGCATCAATAACAGTGGATACAGCAAGAGTAAAACAGATTCACTGACATCAGCATCAACACCATCCTCAAAGTCAATACTTAGCAACACTTGTGACAGTAATTGGCAAACTAGAAGATTCAGGGGATAATCAAGTGCCAGTGGCCATTTTTACTCTGACATTCGGCAACTGTGTTTTCTTCTAAATAATATAAAAAGAAGAAATAGATAGGTTTGATAAATCTATTAATAATTTCTGAGGACAAGACTGATTCCTTTGCTCAGATTATATGACAAGCAAAATAAATTTTAATACTAGCACAACGGTAAAAATAATTGTCATAGAATTCAAATTCCAAATAAACTATGTCACACAAATTTAATGACTGCACCATTTAGAAAATGAGAAAATCATGCCTTCCAAAGAAACTCAAGAAAGACTAAAGGATAGTGAAATATAGTTGAAATGACACATTCATTATTTTCCTTTAAAAATGCATTTGTAGTTTTCCTTTAGTTTCTTTGGCCAGAGGAGCCCACATGCATCTTTCAATTCATAATGTACATTCAGCAAATGCATATGCCAGCAGGTATTATAAATGTTTGCAGAGTGTAAACATCCAGCATCCGGGATGCAGGCAGGTATCTAGGGGGAAATATATTATACTAATGACAACACAGTAGTCAAAAAAAAATTCACATTATTGATGACCACAAAATTATTAAAAAACAGCACCTGGCACTGTACATTGTCCCCTAGTCCTGATAATTCATTTATAATAATTCTGTTAATAATGTTTCATCATTAAGCAACAGCGCTCCTCTGGGTCACTTCCTTAATTGTCAAAATGTAGAACTCAAATGTGTGAAACTCAATTTGCAGGTGTTTATGACATTTCTTCAGCATATGGCACATTCCTGGAGAATGACCAACATATTTCTGGAGATATTAAGGATTTTCTTACATACCATGTATATATTTAACCAAAGACTTTGAAAGTTTATTAGTGTTAAAATTCACAGCTGGAATTAGTTCTATCATTGTCAGCAGAACACCTTTAAAAAAGCTGAGACACACCCTTAATGTTAGTGTAAGTACAGCAGGATTTAGATTATTACAAGTGGTTGTAAATTTTTCCTGAAGAGATCCTTAGAGAGAGTTTTGTTAAATTCTATAATAAAAAGTCCAGGTGATTTCAAAACCACAATGATCAACTGGTTATAACCTATTTAGGGGCTTATTTTAAAGAGTGGCTTCTAGGCTTAAAATCAGGGTCATGGGATCTCTATGTCCTAAAGAACCAGATGTGTCCATAATAGAGTAGGTCTAGTTGATGAGTGTAGAAACACTGCCTCTCCTCAGCCATCACCACTGTCTTCTAATAATTCTGCTGAAGTGTGCCAATTCAGGAACACCATAGTGACAGCCCAGAACTAGTTCTGTTTGTTCCTCTATAAAGGGCTAGGCCTAGTCCTCCTGCTACCACCACTAATAGCAGCAGCAGAAGATGCAGTGTAGGAACTGCAAGGCAGGAACTGAGCAGCAGCCCCCCTCTACCTCATGGTATGCAGCAGTTGGTTTGGAGCACTGTGGGAAAGTGTGGGAGATGGCTGATTTGCTAGCGGCAAACAATGCGGCAAAGATATTAGCTTTTGTAAAGTGTTGGGACATCTTATGAGCTCAGAGATGAACCACCAATTACATTCAAACAATAAGGCTATTTTTCTTGGTGAGCAGAGTAGGAGCAGCTTTGCCACAGAAAGCTGCAGCACTTCAAGACTGGCATTGACCTTCAGTATTAGCGATACCAACAGCCAGGATAGAGGACAAGTGTCAGGGTGCCAGGAAACAGACTGAGACGAGAAGTGCAAAAATAATCACACCTTTATTAATAGCAAAAAATTATAAAATGTCCACAAGTCAAATAACAAGCCAGGAGTCAAAACCAGAGCTGGTAGTCAGATGAGCCGAGTCAGGAGCCAAAGCGAATAGTCAGACGAGCCGGAATCAGGAACAAGGAGAACAGCAGAGTCAGGAACAAGCCAGGGATCAGGAACCAGGAAGGACGTCAGGCAGCCAGGAAATACACAGGAACTCTCACAAACAGGTCTCAGACAACGTAAAGGCAAAGCATACTGAACAGAGGCCCTTTAAGAAATAAATGATTACATCACAATTCTGAGACTGCATCCTGTCTCACATGAATGATGCACAACAGTCTGGCCATAAAAGGAAGTGCAGGAAGTGAGCAGCATCCCCCACAATGCACCAAGTCAGGAAGAGAGGTGAGTAAAATGGCTGCCAGCAGCACATGGCAAACACAACAGGGAAAAACCCTGACAACAAGCTTAAACATATTCTGTCCTCCCAAGAGCAGGGTCAGAGAAAATGGCAGGTATGGGCAGTCGTTGTCTGAAGCAGCTCATCCGTGAGAAGTTTGGTGGTTTCCAGTCAAGGGGGATGTCCAAACAGCAGTCTAATAAGGTGACACATCTTATTGGACAGTTTATTGCTATCGGAGGTGTTAGTTTGTCATTGATTGAAGGAGAGCCCTTCAAGCAGATGTTAGAGGCCCTGAACCTATTATACCATGTGCCGTCTCAAACCACCTTTAGCAGGAAGGTGATACCTTCACTTTACTGTTTCTATGTAGCAAAGGTGAAGGAAGAGCATTCAAAGGCTGCTATCCAGAGCCTGGACTTCATTCCTGACCTATGGAGTGCATCCAGTGCACATCATGCCTTCCTATCATTGACAGAGCACTGGTGGCAATCCAATGCCTCTGGGGAGAGAGCTGTGGCTGTAAGGAAAGTACTAGAATTGGTTATCATTCCTTCCTTCTCCACACAGAGGTTATGGATTAACAGTATACCTCTGCAAATATATTGGCAGACATGAAAAGAATGCTGGAGCGATAGGTTAGAGAGCAGACTGGGAAAAATGTTCAAAAGGGCTTCATAGTTACAGATGGAACAATGAACATGGTCAAAGCCCTTAGAGATGGAGATTTTGTGGGTGTGCATTGTGTAGAGGGAGCCTCTTTCCCAAGCGACAATGAAGGTAGGCTAGCTAGCATCATAGAGCGTTGACATAAGATCACTTGACACTTCCACTGCAGTGTGAAGGCTAACCAGAAGCTGAGGGAAGAAAAAGACATGACATGTCTGCCCCAGCACCGCCTTGTTCGAGATGTGACTACTCCCTGGAATTCTACTTTGGGCATGCTTAAATGTAACCTTGAACAGCAGAGGGCAATTCACTCTTTGGGGGGTAGTTATAAAGCCGTCTACTTTTCAGCCTTCGCCGGCCCAATACGCCCACCTAAGCTCGCCTACCTTCGCCGCGCGGACCTTGAATACGTTCGCCTAAGTTATCAAATAAAGCTGTCAAAAAGCCGCGGGGCGATGAGCAGCGGACTGTGAGAGTTATCACTCATCCGATCTCGCTGCTCTTCGGCTTTTTCCCAGCTTTATTGCTAGCCTGTCACTAAGCACTCACACTAAACTACACTGTTCTACCCCCTATACCGGCGCCCCCGCAACTAAATAAAGTTACTAACCCCTAAACCGCCGCTCCTAGACCCCGCCGCAACTCTTATAAATGTATTAACCCCTAAACCGCCGCTCCTAGACCCTGCCGCAACTCTGATAAATGTATTAACCCCTAAACCGCTGCTCCCGGACACCGCTGCCACCTACAGTATACCTAGTAACCCCTATCCTGCCCCCCCTATACCGCCGCCCTCTATAATAAAATTATTAACCCTTATCCTGCTGATCCCGCACCTCGCTGCAAATAAATAAATAGTTTAAACCCTAAACCGCCGCTCCCTGAACCCGCCGCAACCTATATTAAACCTATTAACCCCTATCCTGCCCCCCCTACACCGTCGTCACCTATAATAAATTTATTAACCCCTATCCTGCCCCCCACTACGCCGCCGCCACTGTAATAAAATTATTAACCCCTAAACCTAAGTCTAACACTAACCCTAACGCCCCCCTAACTTAAATAGTAATTAAATAAATCTAAATAATATTTCTATTATTAACTAAATTAATCCTATTTAAAACTAAATACTTACATATAAAATAAACCCTAATATAGCTACAATATAAATAATAATTATATTGTAGCTATCTTAGGATTTATTTTTATTTTACAGGCAACTTTCAATTTATTTTAACTAGGTACAATAGCTATTAAATAGTTATTAACTATTTAATAGCTTACCTAGCTAAAATAAACTGAAATTTACCTGTAAAATAAATCCTAACCTAAGTTACAATTACACCTAACACTACACTATAATTTAATAAATTATTCCTATTTAAAACTAAATACTTACCTGTAAAATAAACCCTAATATAGCTACAATATAAATAATAATTATATTGTAGCTATCTTACGGCTAGATTTGGAGTTTTGTCAGTAACGACCCGAAAAACTAACGCCGGCTTTTTTCTGGCCGCACCATAAAAATAACTCTGGTATTGAGAGTCCACAGAATGGCTGCGTTAGGCTCCAAAAAAGGAGCGTAGAGCATTTTTAACGCAGCTTCAGCTCTCAATACCAGAGTTGCTTACGCAAGCGGCCAGCCTCAAAAACGTGCTCGTGCACGATTCCCCCATAGGAAACAATGGGGCTGTTTGAGCTGAAAAAAAACCTAACACCTGCAAAAAAGCCGTGTTCAGCTCTTAACGCAGCCCCATTGTTTGCTATGGGGAAACACTTCCTACGTCTGCACCTAACACTCTAACATGTACCCCGAGTCTAAACACCCCTAACCTTTCACTTATTAACCCCTAATCTGCCGCCCCCGCTATCGCTGACACCTGCATTTTATTTTTAACCCCTAATCTGCCGCTCCGTAAACCGCCGCTACTTACATTATCCCTATGTACCCCTAATCTGCTGCTCCTAACACCGCCGACCCCTATATAATATTTATTAACCCCTATTCTGCCCCCCTCAACGTCGCCTCCACCTGCCTACACTTATTAACCCCTAATCTGCCGAGCGGACCACACCGCTATTAAAATAAAGTTATTAACCCCTAATCCGCCTCACTAACCCTATAATAAATAGTATTAACCCCTAATCTGCCCTCCCTAACATCGCCGACACCTAACTTCAATTATTAACCCCTAATCTGCCGACCGGACCTGAGCGCTACTATAATAAAGTTATTAACCCCTAATCCGCCTCACTAACCCTATAATAAATAGTATTAACCCCTAATCTGCCCTCCCTAACATCGCCGACACCTAACTTCAATTATTAACCCCTAATCTGCCGACCGGAGTTCACCGCTATTCTAATAAATGTATTAACCCCTAAAGCTAAGTCTAACCCTAACACTAACACCCCCCTAACTTAAATATAATTTACATCTAACGAAATTAATTAACTCTTATTAAATACATTATTCCTATTTAAAGATAAATACTTACCTGTAAAATAAATCCTAATATAGCTACAATATAAATTATAATTATATTATAGCTATTTTAGGATTTATATTTATTTTACAGGTAACTTTGTATTTATTTTAACCAGGTACAATAGCTATTAAATAGTTAAGAACTATTTAATAGCTAAAATAGTTAAAATAATTACAAATTTACCTGTAAAATAAATCCTAACCTAAGTTACAATTAAACCTAACACTACACTATCAATAAATTAATTAAATAAACTACCTACAATTACCTACAATTAACCTAACACTACACTATCAATAAATTAACAATTCTACAAATAAATACAATTAAATAAACTAGCTAAAGTACAAAAAATAAAAAAGAACTAAGTTACAAAAAATAAAAAAATATTTACAAACAGAAGAAAAATATTACAACAATTTTAAACTAATTACACCTACTCTAAGCCCCCTAATAAAATAACAAAGACCCCCAAAATAACCTTGTCTTCACCCTACCAGGTTCACCGATCCGTCCTGAAGAGCTCCTCCGATGTCCTAATCCAAACCCAAGCGGGGGGCTGAAGAGGTCCATGATCCGGCTGAAGTCTTCATCCAAGCGGGAGCTGAAGAGGTCCATGATCCGGCTGAAGTCTTCATCCAAGCGGGAGCTGAAGAGGTCCATGATCCGGATGAAGTCTTCTATCAACGGCATCTTCAATCTTCTTTCTTCCGGATCCATCTTGCAGACCTCCGACGCGGAACATCCTCGATCAATCGATCAGCCAATCAGATTGAGCTTGCATTCTATTGGCTGTTCCGATCAGCCAATAGAATGCGAGCTCAATCTGATTGGCTGATTGGATCAGCCAATCGGATTGATCTTGATTCTGATTGGCTGATTCCATCAGCCAATCAGAATATTCCTACCTTAATTCCGATTGGCTGATAGAATCCTATCAGCCAATCAGAATTCGAGGGACGCCATCTTGGATGACGTCCCTTAAAGGAAC
Organism: Bombina bombina; assembly: GCF_027579735.1. NCBI lineage: Eukaryota > Metazoa > Chordata > Amphibia > Anura > Bombinatoridae > Bombina > Bombina bombina. The sequence continues at coordinate 1,263,742,881 of NC_069500.1, read as the reverse complement.
CGTCATTCGGCTAGTAGGCGTCGGTAGAAGAGGATGTTCCGCGTCGGAGGTTTGCAAGATGGATCCGGAAGAAAGAAGATTGAAGATGCCGTTGATAGAAGACTTCATCCGGATCATGGACCTCTTCAGCTCCCGCTTGGATGAAGACTTCAGCCGGATCATGGACCTCTTCAGCTCCCGCTTGGATGAAGACTTCAGCCGGATCATGGACCTCTTCAGCCCCCCGCTTGGGCTTGGATTAGGACATCGGAGGAGCTCTTCAGGACAGATCGGTGAACCTGGTAGGGTGAAGACAAGGTAGGAAGATCTTCAGGGGCTTAGTGTTAGGTTTATTTAAGGGGGGTTTGGGTTAGATTAGGGGTATGTGGGTGGTGGGTTGTAATGTTGGGGGGGGGTATTGTATGTTTTTTTTTTACAGACAAAAGAGCTGAATTTCTTGGGGCATGCCCCGCAAAGGGCCCTGTTCAGGGCTGGTAAGGTAAAAGAGCTTTGAAATGTAGTAATTTAGAATAGGGTAGGGCATTTTGTTATTTTGGGGGTCTTTGTTATTTTATTAGGGGGCTTAGAGTAGGTGTTCCGATCAGCCAATAGAATGCGAGCTCAATCTGATTGGCTGATTGGATCAGCCAATCGGATTGATCTTGATTCTGATTGGCTGATTCCATCAGCCAATCAGAATATTCCTACCTTAATTCCGATTGGCTGATAGAATCCTATCAGCCAATCAGAATTCGAGGGACGCCATCTTGGATGACGTCCCTTAAAGGAACCGTCATTCGGCTAGTAGGCGTCGGTAGAAGAGGATGTTCCGCGTCGGAGGTTTGCAAGATGGATCCGGAAGAAAGAAGATTGAAGATGCCGTTGATAGAAGACTTCATCCGGATCATGGACCTCTTCAGCTCCCGCTTGGATGAAGACTTCAGCCGGATCATGGACCTCTTCAGCTCCCGCTTGGATGAAGACTTCAGCCGGATCATGGACCTCTTCAGCCCCCCGCTTGGGCTTGGATTAGGACATCGGAGGAGCTCTTCAGGACAGATCGGTGAACCTGGTAGGGTGAAGACAAGGTAGGAAGATCTTCAGGGGCTTAGTGTTAGGTTTATTTAAGGGGGGTTTGGGTTAGATTAGGGGTATGTGGGTGGTGGGTTGTAATGTTGGGGGGGGGTATTGTATGTTTTTTTTTTACAGACAAAAGAGCTGAATTTCTTGGGGCATGCCCCGCAAAGGGCCCTGTTCAGGGCTGGTAAGGTAAAAGAGCTTTGAAATGTAGTAATTTAGAATAGGGTAGGGCATTTTGTTATTTTGGGGGTCTTTGTTATTTTATTAGGGGGCTTAGAGTAGGTGTAATTAGTTTAAAATTGTTGTAATATTTTTCTTATGTTTGTAATTTTTTTTTTATTTTTTGTAACTTAGTTCTTTTTTATTTGTTGTACTTTAGCTAGTTTATTTAATTGTATTTATTTGTAGGAATTGTATTTAATTAATTTATTGATAGTGTAGTGTTAGGTTAATTGTAGGTAATTGTAGGTATTTTATTTAATTAATTTAATGATAGTGTAGTGTTAGGTTTAATTGTAACTTAGGTTAGAATTTATTATACAAGTAATTTTGTTATTATTTTAACTAGGTAACTATTAAATACCTGGTTAACTATTGTACCTGCTTAAAATAATTACAAAGTTGCCTGTAAAATAAATATTAATCCTAAAATAGCTAAAATAGCTACAATATAATTATAATTTATATTGTAGCTATATTAGGGTTTATTTTACAGGTAAGTATTTAGCTTTAAATAGGAATAATTTATTTAATAAGAGTTAATTAATTTCGTTAGATTTAAATTATATTTAACTTAGGGGGGTGTTAGTGTTAGGGTTAGACTTAGCTTTAGGGGTTAATACATTTATTAGAATAGCGGTGAGCTCCGGTCGGAAGATTAGGGGTTAATAATTGAAGTTAGGTGTCGGCGATGTTAGGAAGGGCAGATTAGGGGTTAATACTATTTATTATAGGGTTAGTGAGGCGGATTAGGGGTTAATAACTTTATTATAGTAGCGGTGCGGTCCGCTCGGCAGTTTAGGGGTTAATAAGTGTAGGCAGGTGGAGGCGACATTGAGGGGGGCAGATTAGGGGTTAATAAATATAATATAGGGGTTGGCGGTGTTAGGGGCAGCAGATTAGGGGTACATAGCTATAATGTAGGTGGCGGCGCTTTGCGGTCGGCAGATTAGGGGTTAATTATTGTAGGTAGCTGGCGGCGACGTTGTGGGGGGCAGATTAGGGGTTAATAAATATAATACAGGGGTCGGCGGTGTTAGGGGCAGCAGATTAGGGGTACATAAGTATAACATAGGTGGCGGTCGGCAGATTAGGGGTTAAAAAAAATTATTCGAGTGTCAGCGATGTGGGGGGACCTCGGTTTAGGGGTACATAGGTAGTTTATGGGTGTTAGTGTACTTTAGAGCACAGTAGTTAAGAGCTTTATGAACCGGCGTTATCCCAGAAAGCTCTTAACTACTGACTTTTTTCCTGCGGCTGGAGTTTTGTCGTTAGACATGTCTAACGCTCACTTCAGAAACGACTCTAAATACCGGAGTTACAAAGATCCCATTGAAAAGATAGGATACGCAATTGACGTAAGGGGATCTGCGGTATGGAAAAGTCGCGGATGAAAAGTGAGCGTTATACCCTATTTTGAGTGACTCCAAATACCGGCGGTAGCCTAAAACCAGCGTTAGGAGCCTCTAACGCTGGTTTTCACGGCTAACGCCAAACTCCAAATCTAGGTTTTAGGATTTATATTTATTTTACAGGTAACTTTGTATTTATTTTAGCTAGTTAGAATAGTTATTAAATAGTTATTAACTATTTAATAACTACCTAGCTAAAAGAAATACAAAATTACCTGTAAAATAAATCCTAACCTAAGTTACAATTAAACCTAATACTACACTATCATTAAATTAATTAAATAAACTACCTACAAATAACTACAATTAAATACAATTACATAAACTAACTAAAGTACAAAAAATAAAAAAAGCTAAGTTACAAAAAATAAAAAAAGCTAAGTTACAAAAAATAAAAAAATAAGTTACAAACATTTTAAAAATATTACAACAATTTTAAGCTACTTACACCTAATCTAAGCCCCATAATAAAATAACAAACCCCCCCAAAATAAAAAAATGCCCTACCCTATTAAATTAAATAAAGTTCAAAGCTCTTTTACCTTACCAGCCCTTAAAAGGGCCATTTGTGGGGGCATGCCCCAAAAAGTTCAGCTCTTTTGCCGGTAAAAGAAAAATACAACCCCCCCAACATTAAAACCCACCACCCACATACCCCTAATCTAACCCAAACCCCCCTTACAAAAACCTAACACTAATCCCCTGAAGATCATCCTACCTTGAGTCGTCTTCACTCAGCCGAGCAGCGATGGAACCGAAGTGGACATCCGGAGCGGAAGAAGTTAATCCTCCAAGCGGCGCTGAAGAAATCTTCCATCCGATGAAGTCATCATCCAGGCGGCGCTGAAGAAGTCTTCGATCCGGGCGATGTCATCTTCCAAGAGGCGCTGAAGAGGTCTTCTATCCCGGCGATGTCATCTTCCAAGCCGGGTCTTGAATCTTCCTCCCGCCGACGCGGAACATCCTTCTTCACCGATGGACTACGACGAATGAAGGATCCTTTAAGGGACATCATCCAAGATGGCGTCCCCTCAATTCTGATTGGCTGATAGGATTCTATCAGCCAATCGGAATTAAGGTAGGAAAAATCTGATTGGCTGATGGAATCAGCCAATCAGATTCAAGTTCAATCCGATTGGCTGATCCAATCAGCCAATCAGATTGAGCTCACATTCTATTGGCTGATCGGAACGGTACCTGCTAGTCATTTGATAACTAGCAAAAGTAGTCAGATTGTGCCGCACTTGTGTGCGGAACATCTGGAGTGACGTAAGAATCGATCTGTGTCGGACTGAGTCCGGCGGATCGAAGTTTACATCACAAAATTCTACTTTTGCCGGTCTCGAGCCTTTGATAACTAAGGCGAATCAGCCTCGCCACAAATAGGCTGCGGAATTCCAGCGTATTTGAGGTTGACGGCTTGATAACTACCCCCCATAGTCTTCCCAAGAGAACATTGGTATGACAAACCCTCTTGGCAGTGATGAATGGCTATTAATCGGACAGGTAGTATAAGTCCTTATGCTATTCAGTTATACCACTCAAGACCTAAGCAAAGATTGAGCAAGCCTGGGTCAGGTATTACCAGTATTTCACCAACTTATCAACACTATGGTCAGCTTCCTTCATGGCAGTGAGGATCTACCTGGACACAGGCCCTATCCCAAAGTATACAAAGATTATCAACAGTGGGCAAAGCTATCTATGTTCTGAGAGAATAGAGTATATATATATATATATATATATATATATATATATATATATATATATATATATATATATATATATATATATATATATATATATATATATTAACCCTCTCAGAAAGTGCTGGATGCAGAGTAAATGTAAGAAAAATAAAAGACAGAAAAAGAGCATCCCCAAAGCACTCTTAACAAAATGGTACATTCAATTATTTACTCAGGTCTCAACCTATATGACAAATATAAAACTTAACTTTTATTAAGGTATACTCTAAAATTAGAAAAAGAGAATAAAACATACCAAAATCATTAAAAATGTAGTATGTACAAATGCAAGATCAGTCCATAGACTGGTGAATATTAGATAAATTCAAAATAGCTCTCAATCGCTGATAGCCAAATATCAGACCAGTGCAACATAGGTAATTATCCACATTGTACTGGGTCACACAAAACAAAAGGCCCCTTTCTACAGGCTATCAGTGGCTCATAAGCCTCCCACAGGAGCAAAATAGGTTGGCAATCTGCTAGCTTATGTTTGACTTCAGTACAATTATTTAAGATATACTGGGTATCCCCGTACTAGTCAAATATAACATTTGGCAAATTAATCATGCAAGCCAAAGAGAAAAAAGAGAAATATACAGTATAAGTACATATCCCATAATATACAATACCACACATATCCTAATCTGCCCCTGGTCAGGATTGGACTGGACTGAATCATGCAAGAAACGCCTGATGCATGTTTCACAATCCTGCTTTGTCAAAAGCCTCCAAAGTGTCCAAAGCAGCGTCCAAAGTGAGAGAATATTCTCCATAACTGATCACACTTCAGAGCCTCATTGGTCATGGCTTGACCCTATCCTTGTGGAGCAGATTACTTTTTTTAAATTAATGTTCCAAAGATGGGATACCCTGCATTACATTTCGAGGCAGATTGAATTCAGGCAAAGTATAAACATTTTCAAGGGAAATAAGAAAACAATCGAATCCATTAACACAATAAATGTCACAAAGTTTTCACATTGCTTGCTTGGGTCTTCTTGAGTTGTGTGTTATGTGGTACAATATCCTTTGCCTACTGCCAGGATGAGGGACCCAAAGTCTCAGTGCCAATTACTGAGACTATAATATAGGGCTGTTTTGCTCCTGTGTCCACAAGCTGCCTCCTTCCACACCACTTTTGCTGTGACTGTCTGTGTCTGTTTAATAAACATATATTAGATAAGGGAAATATAGGACACATAAAAGCATACAACAAAAACATTCAACACATACACATGGAACGGTCAGTGAAACATATGTCAACATCACCACATTAGAATCATGCACCTTCGTATCTATGGTTTACTTCTGTCTCTATGTTTTATAAGCTTTACGCTATAATTATATTTTCAATAATATCTATGCATCTCAAAATCCCATAATTCCCTAAACAGGAAGTGGGTGTATCACTACTTTGACGCCAAAATGACCACTTATGATTTGATCAGTCACCTTATATAAAACCATTGATTCCCCTAATTTTATTACTCTCTTGAAAAAGACCTTATATAGGCCGAAACGCGTCGACAGCTGGTAAGAACTATTTCAATATTATTCAATAGACCTGTACCATCTACACTATTATTTTAAATTTTTTACAGGGACTTGCAGAACTATATATGTAATACAAGAAGTATACAGCCCCCACCTTTGGTTTTCTCATTGAGGATTACTGCATCACATTCACTCATTGCATTTGGCTTCATTTTTATCCCCACATTTAAAAAAAAATCATCATTTTTATATATTTTTCATTTTTCCACTTTTTGGATTTTTCCACTTGCTTTACTTCACCAAGGAACCATTTTGATTTTTTTTTTCCACATTTTTTCCTTCACATAGGACAAATTGACACGATTGAGTTTTGTACATTTGCATTTCATTTGTTGCTGGACTTTTCTTTCCCACCATATACCCATTATTTTTGCTTTCATTTTTGCTTTTGCTATTTACTGTTGCTCACTTTGCTTCATATTTGGTACTTACACCAATTTTATGTTCTCCACTTGTCACTTGTAATTATTGCACAGGTCATCTATTTTACTTTTCATATGCAATTACTGTATTTTACCTGTCATTTGTAATTATTGTACCGTTTACATGGATCCATGCTAATTTTTATTGTATAATTTTTATTGTATGATTTTATTATCACTGTTTTTATTGTATGCTTTTATGTGTCTTTGTTAGGATTAAACTTCTTACATGCATCTCATTAGGCACATTCTCATTCATTATCACCTCAGTCTTTCATTTAGGCGCTTTGTACATTACACCACTAATAAACATATATTCAATTCAATCCTTTGCCCACTGCTAGGGTGAAGGAACCAAGGTCTCAGTGCCAATTACTCAGACTTTGATAGTACTCTTCTGCTCCTGTGTCCACAAGCTGGCTGCCTTCCACACCATGAGTTTGTTGACGCTACAACACTCTTGTTGTGACAGTCTCTGTCTGTTTAACAAACATACATATCATTCAATTAAATCCTTTGACCACTGCTAAGTAAAGGAACCGAGGTCTGGGTGCAAATTATTGAGACTTTGGTGATAGTACTATTATGCTCCTGTCTCCACAAGCTGCATCTTCCACACCATGAGTTTGTTGAAACTACTACCTACACTCTTGTTGAGTCTATTTAACAAACATATATACATATCAATCCTTTGCCCACCACTAGGGTGAAGCAACCAAGGTTTCAGTGCCAATTACTGAGACTTTTGATAGTACTGCTCTGCTCCTGAGTCCACAAGCTGCCTGCCTTCTACACCATGAGCTTGTTTAAGCTACTGCACTCATGTTGTGACAATCTGTGTCTGTTTAACACACATATTATTCAATTCAATCCTTTGGCCACCGCTAGGGTAAAGAAACCAAGGTCTCAGTGCCAATTACTTAGACTTTGAGGAAAGTACTGTTTTGCTTCTGTGCCCACAAGCTGCCTCCTTCCACACCATGAGTTTGTTGAAGCTACTATAGCAGCCTACACTCTTGTTGTGACTTTCTGTGTTTGTTTAACAAACATATATTCAATTCAATCCTTTGCCTACCACTAAGGTGACGGAACCAAAGTCTCAGTGCCAATTACTGAGACTTTTATAGGAATGTTCTGCTGCTGTCTCCCCAAGCTGCCTGCCTTCCATGCCATGAGTTTGTTGAAGCTACTGCACTCTTGTTGTGACTGTCTGTGTCTTTTTAGCAAACATATATATTGTTCAGTTCAATCCTTTGCCCACCGCTAGGGTGAAGGAACCAAGGTCTAAGCACCAACTACTAAGACTTTGATAGTTCTGTCCTGCTCCTGTGTCTACAAACTGGCTCCTTCCACACCATGAGTTTGTTGAAGCTAATAGAGTAGCCTACACTCTAAACATATTTAATTCAATCCTTTGCCCAACATTAGGGTGGAGGAACAAAGTTCTCAGTGCCAATTACTGAGACTTTGATTATAGTACTGTTATGCTCCTGTGTCCACAAGCTACCTGCCTTCCTGCCCATGAGTTTGTTAGTTAGGATACTACACTCTTGTTGTGACTGTCTAATGTCTGTTGTTTATCAAACATATTTAATACAATTCTTCACCCACCGCCAGTATGAGGGACTATCTCTCAGCACTAATTAATGAGACTATATTCCTGCTGCTGCCACCCTATTCTCCGTAATATATGCTCCCTGACTTCCTCCACACCTTGTGTTCTATACGCTGAACTCTGGGTGCTAAAATGTATAAATATCCTATGCTTCATCCACCACCATGATGAGGAACCAGAGAGTAGAAACGAACAATTACTGAAGCTATCTTCATACTACTGCTGCCACCCTACACAATCTTAAAAATGCTGCTCCTCCCCTTGAGTTCTACACTCTTCACTCTAGGTGCTATAACACATAGGTTATCCTTCACTCACCCCCAAGATTAGGGACCAGATTATTTCAGCACCAATTACTGAGTCTTCCTGCTGCTGTTGCCCTCCTATCCTTGAGTTCTACATGGCCACGCTACACTGGGGGTGATAAAATACAAAACAACACATTTGCAATCCTTTACCCATTGCCAGGATGAGGGACCTAAAGTCTCAGCGCAAATTACTGAGACTTTATCTTCCTGCTGTTGCTCAACATTCAACATCAAAATCATCATACTGCCTTTTATCCAATGGTGTGGATCTTTAGGGAACAGACCATGGCTATGTCCACAGGACAGACACCTCCATATGATAATACATATAACTAATCCTTCACTCACAGCCAAGGTGAGTGTCGTGATTCAAAGTCTTAGTGCTAGTAATTAATTAGACTCTAAGACTTCATCGTCTTTCTTCATCATCGTTCCGAAAACCAAATTATAACCCAACTTTCTATCTAGCTAGTGCTACTAACTATCATTAACCTTTAAACCAAACAAACCTCTCTAATGCAACACTAGTATTACTCAAACTCATCTCATTCTATTTTCTCTCTCATCTCTGCTACTAGTACTAACCCTTCACCTTCCCTAACCAAGTTTGAGTATTACCAAAAAGCATAACCATAACCTAACCAACCTCCAACAATTCTTAAACTTATCCAAACAACAGTTACTGACTCTACTAGTAAGTAACAAACTAAACCCTAAACAACCTAAAAATAACGTTAACCAATCAATAGCAAGTATCTATTAGTATTACTAGTACCAACAACTAGTAGTAGTGAATGTAAATAAATGAACTATACTTACTACTAAATCATAGAAAAGCTAACCCCTATGTGATCTTGCAATCTAATACCATCTAATACAATATAATTATTTATCAATTTTAGTAATCCACATATGGTGTCACCAGGGAGGAATTTACTAAGGCCAAGATTTTTTATTTCATCATCGTATACTGATCTTGTGGAAAAGAAGAATCAACAATCTGATGATGAGGAATTTGGATAGATGGTACAAAAATTTTCACCATGCAGATTGTACATCTCTTATCTCTACAATATACTTCCCTGATATTCACAATCTGTCTTTAAATCATTTCCATATTCAGCATTGGCCAACTTCACCAAGAAGAAAGTAACTAACAGCATCAAGCCAACTTCACCAGAAGTGATGTAGCCTAATCCCATGTAAGTTTTACTACTAATACTTTTTCATTTTCAAAAATAACTTAACCTTCCTTTTCCTATCCTTGCATTGATTTAATTTCTTTCTACTGTACTTGATCATTCATTTAACCACCTTAATGTTAACCCGTAACCAACATCAAACCATTAATAATTCCTACAATGCCTTCACATCATCATCATTCTACTCTTCCAAATTCATACTAAACAGTACCAATCTTTTCCTACCTAATCACACTAGAACATTACTTACTTATTAACTTATTAACTAGTGGGAAAGCCTGCCCAGAGGGCAGTCTATTGTGGTGATGGAACCACCGAACCACCCTGACATTTCCGGAAGGGCAGTCTATTGTGGTGATGGAGAAAATGGCAGGGAAGTGAAAGAATCCATCTGGATGCAGCTTACGCTGCATCCAGGTGGATTCTTTCACCACCCTGACATTTTTGGAATCCACATGAATGCAGCTTATGCTGCATCCAGGTGGATTCTGAAAAAAGCATGCTCGTGAAAGAATCTATCCAGGTGGATTCTTTCACCACCCCTTTTGCTCTCCCTCCCCCCTCTATTTTGCTCTCTCTCCCCCCTCTCTTTTGCTCTCTCTCCCCCTCTCTTTTGCTCTCTCTCTCCCCTCTCTTTTGCTCGCTCTCTCTCCCCTCTCATTTGCTCTCTCGCTCTCTCCCCTCTCTTTAGCTCTCTCTTTCTCCCCTATCTTTAGCTCTCTCTCTTTAGATCTCTCTCTCTCCCCTCTCTTTAGCTCTCTCCCCCCTCTCTTTAGCTCTTTCCCCCCTCTCTTTTGCTCTCTCTCCCCCTCTCTTTTGCTCTCTCTCCCCCTCTCTTTAGCTAACTCTCTCCCTTCTCTTTTGCTCTCTCTCCCTTCCATCTCTCTTTTGCTCTCTCTCCCCCCTCTCTTTTGCTCTCTCTCCCCTCTCATTTGCTCTCTATCTCTCCCTCTCAGTCTGTGTTGTTAAATAAATAAAAAAAATTGAACTACAGGAAAAAATAAACAAATGATCAAAAATAAAAAAATAAAACATAATCCCTATTAAAATAAAAGCCCCCCATAATAAAAACACCCCCTAATCTAATGCTAAACTACCAATAGCCCTTAAAGGGCTTTTTGTAGGGTATTGCCCTAAGTTAAACAGCTCTTTTGCAGTTACCAAAAAAATTAAGTCCCCCCTAGCAGTAACCCCCCAAATAAATAAACCTAACACTAAAAAACCTAAACTATCCATTGCCCTGAAAAGGGCATTTGTATGGGCTTTGCTCTTAAAGGGCATTCAGCTCTTTTGCTGTCCATCCCCAATCTAAATAAAAAAAATATTTGAAAAAAGAAAACCTGTCTAGCTCTTATAAATTAAAAAATTAAACCTAAGTTTAAATTAACCTAAATTACAGAAAATAAAAAATTTTTATATTACAGAAAATTAAAAAAACAAAGTTTACAAAATTAAACCTAATCCCTATGAAAATAAATAAGCCCCCCAAAATAAAAACACCCCCTAATCTAAGAATAAACTGCCAGTAGCCCTTAAAATGGCTTTTTGCATGGCATTGCCCCAAGATAAACAGCTATTTTACAGAAAAAAGTCTAAGTCCCCCTAACAGTAAACCCCTGCCCACCAAACCGCCCAAAATAAAAGAACCTAACACTAAAAAACCTAAACTACCCATTGCCCTTAAAATGGTATTTGTTTAGGCATTGGCCTTAAAAGGCCATTTAGCTCTTTTACTGCCCATCCCTAATCTAAATAAAACAAACCCCCCCAAAAAATCCTTAAAAAAACCCTAAGTCTAACCCCCAGCTTGGTACTCACCATTTCTGAAGTCCGTCGAAAAAGGTCTTGTTCCAGGTGGTGAAGTCTTCTTCCAAGCGGCAACCTCTTCCTTCTTCTTCCAGGAACAATCTGGCGTGGAGTGGAGGGCGGAGCTGAAGACTGATGACCGTGGAGCTGAAGACCGGCAACCCTGGAACTGAAGACCGGCGATCCTGGAACCGAAGACCAGCGACCCTGGAACTGAGTGACCACGGAGGATCCTCTTCGTACGATTTCCGCTGTACACTGAATAGTGAATTCAAGGTACGCAATTAAAGATGGCATCCCTTGAATTCCTATTGGCTGATTTGATCCTTCAAATTCAAATCAGTCAATAGGATGAGAGCTACTGAAATCCTATTGGCTGTTTAAATGATATTATTATATTATTTTCCAATTTTGTAACTAATTAAATAACTACTAGTAACTAACGTATTAAAGAGTAGTAACATAACATAGTAACATAGTAGATGAGAGGGTAAATTTATCATGATGCGGACAGACATGATTCGCTATAGCGAATCATGTCCGCCGCACATCGATAAATGCCGACAGCATACGCTGGTGCATTACCACCCCCTGGAGATTCGCGGCCGCTAGCAGGGGTGTCAATCAACCCGATCGTATTCAATAAGGCTGATTGCTGTCAGCTACCTCAGATGGGGCAGACAAGTTAAGGTGCAGCGGTCTTAGGACCGCTGCTTCTTAACTTCCGTTTCAGGTGGGACTAAAGTGGAGTGGGTCGGAAGCAGCATCTGCTGCTTCATAAATTGACCCAGAGGTTGAAAAAAGTTAATTGAGTTCAGCCTATACAAATCAAATATACTTACAAAAAAGCTCCAGTTGAGCTTTAAGGGACAGTGAAATCCAAAAAAACTTTCATGGTTCAAATAGGGCATGCAATTTTAAACAACTTTCCAATTTACTTTTATCACCAATTTTGCTTTGTTCTCTTGGTATTCTTAGTTGAAAGCTAAACCTAGGAGGTTCATATGCTAATTTTTTAGACCTTGAAGGCCGCCTCCAATCTAAATGCATTTTGACAGTGTTTCATCACTACAGGGCATTAGTTCATGTGTTTCATATAGATAACATTGAGCTCATGCACTTGAATTTACCAAGGAGTGAGCACTGATTGGCTAAAATGCAAGTCCATCAAAAGAACTGAAATAAGGGGGCAGTTTGCAGAGGCTTAGAAACAAGGTAATTACAGAGGTAAAATGTGTTTTATTATAAATGTGTTGGTTATGCAAAACTGGGGAATGGTAAATAAAGGGATTATCTATCTTTAAAAACAACAAAAAATTCTGGTGTTGACTGTCCCTTTAAATTAATCCCCCAAAAAGGTGACCCATTTAATACAAGCAATCATATCCATGAATTCTGTTTCTAGCCAGAAATTTATCAAAACCATTTTTAGCAAATGTAAATAAATGTAATATACACACTACTAAACCATAGACAGACTACCCTCTTTTTATGCATCCACAGATGGTGTCACCAGGGATTTACTAAGGACAATGGTTTCATCACTATATGGTGATATTGTGGAAAAGAAGAACCAACATTCACCGGATGAATGGTATAACATTTTTCACCATGCACATTACAAAACTCTTGTCTCTATGAAATATACTTCAGAAGATCCTTTCCTGTTATTCACAATCTGTCTTTTAATCATTTCCAAATTTAGAAAGATGTGTAACCTCACCAAGAATCACAGCATCAAGCTGACTTCACCAGGAGGAAAGTAAGTGACTGACAGCATCAAGCTGACTTCACCAGAAGGAAGGAAGGTAATGTATCATGATGTAGCCTAAGTCCAGGTAAGTTTTGCTACTAAGCATCTTCATTCTCAAAATCAACCTTACCTTCTTATCCTTAAATTAATTTATTTGTTACTGTACTTACTTGATCATTCATTCATCCACTTTAGCGTAAACCTAACCTGTAACCAATAGCAAACCATTACTAATTCCTACAACTCCTTCATTTCATCATCATTCTACTCTTCTAAACTCATGCTAAAACCTTAACTAAGCTACTAAACCTGGTACTAATACCTTATCACTATGACATTACTTAAAGGGACAGTCAAAACCTGAATTTTTGTTGTTTTAAAAGAAAGATAATCCCTTTATTACCCATTCCCGAGATTTGCATAACCAACACAGTTAAATAAATACACTGTTTACATCTGTGATTACCTTGTATCCAAGCCTCTGCAAACTGCCCCCTTAAACAGTGCTCACTCCAGGGTAACTTTACGTGCATGAGCTCAATGTTATCTATGTGAAACACATGAAACAATGCCCTCTAGTGGTCAAAATGCAGTCAGGTTAGAGGCAGTCTTCAAGGTCTAAGAAATTAGCATATGAACCTCCTAGAATTAGATTTAAACTAAGAATACCAACAGAACAAAGCAAAATTGGTGATAAAAGTAAATTGGAAAGTTGTTTAAAATTGCATTCCCTATTTAGATCATGACAGTTTTTTTGGGACTTGACTGTCCCTTTAATACTTATTAACTTATTAATTTACTAACTTTGTGTAAAAGTGATATGGAATTCAAAGGAAAAAGAATAAATCCTAGATTTGATAGTTTTGTACACCTATATAGTACTCACATTCCTAAGAAGGGGGTGGCTATGTATTAGACCCTTTAAGAAAGCCACATTGTGGCGAAACATGTCAGGGTTAAGCAAGCCATAAGCTATAAGCATTTTTTAACTAGCAGGGTGTTTAAGGTTGTAAAACTCTAAAATCGGAGAAGTTGTTAATACAAGCATTGACTTGCTGTGGTTGGCAGCGTATAGCCAAGTAACTCAGTGATACATTGATAGTTGGCAGAAATTTAATCTTATTCAACCACCGAGTTATTTAAACAGCAGCACTAATAGTACAACTGGATACGAGTATCAATATTACGTTTCAGTAGCTGATACGTTATTGAGAAGTGGTGTGGTTCACCTTGTATTATATGCAGTTTATCAAATGTATTGAATACCAGTCACTGCAAACATTAGCATGATAATATAACCATAACAATCTCTTGTAGCAATGATGTAGGCATAAAAGATACAATCCGACAAAAAGAAACTAATGTTAAGATAGTATCCTCTTCAATTACATAATAGGTTACAGACCATATTCACAGCCATTTAACAATATGTATCTATATAAGAGAAGTCATGGGAACAGTAAACCGCTATAATATGCAATAATATTGAGGGTTGTGAAAATTAACTAATTTTGCAGTCTGTACGGAGGAGATAGTACACAGCGATTAAATCCAGCTAGAATCCTATATTATCTTGATTCAACTTGCAGTACAAACAAGTTAGAATCCTCAGCTTATCTAAAGCTCACTGCAGATTCAGTTGGCAACCTCTGCCAATAGCCTTTTCTTATCCCTATCTGCCATATATATAAGGTCTTAAACCCAAGCAGCTTTGAAAAAAAACACGATAAGCACAGTGGAATCCTATAAATTCTAATACTACCAGCACAAGCTACAAATGGTAATATTCCAGGGAGCTGACCATACAACTATTGTACATTGCTTTATGCAATACCCAACAATCTAAGCAGTAGCTATATATAGTGATTCAAGCACACCAAGTTATGTTGCAACACTAGCCAAGACTGCCGAGACCAAGTAACAGCCAAACCAATAACAAGCATAGGGGTTTTTAAGACCCGAGACTGATGATAAAGCTGTTTAAATAAAGTCTGAATACAGACTTAGAATCCATTATATGATATATTAACTTAACAGCTATAGACATCACCCTTATATTTAGATTTAAGCATTACGTGTAATCAGGCCTTTACCTATTTCCATTGTAGAGGCTATTACCCCATACCCCAAGTGGAACCCAAACTCTTCCTTAATACTGGAAATCCTTCTGGAAACAAGTAACGATTCTAAGATACCCCTATCATAAGATAACTATAAGGTGACATTTATCTTGACTATGGATTAATACCTACATCCTAGGTCGAAGATATAACCACATATTATACTATCTGAATAAAAATTACTAAGTGTGCTGGTATCTATAACCAGACAATCACCCTGTGTTATTAATGTGTTTATGTTTGTATGTGGACATTTTATTTTAATTCCCTATTAAAGGTTATATTTTAAATACTCTCAGCACACCACTCTACAGTTGTTACTTTAACTAATTTTGGTTCTAATACATAGCCACCCTCTTCTTAGGAATGTGAGTGCTATATAGGTGTAAAAAATTATCAATCCTAGGATTGATTCTTTTTCTTTTCAATGTAAATACAGTACACAGCACCTGTGCCCTGCATAAATTATTGCGATTTCGGATTATTTCAGACTATAATAAGTATAGATAGGCAATCCTAAATATGTTACCCCAGTAGTGCCATTAGTACCTTTGTCTTTTTCTTTGGTGATATGGAATTGATATGAATGTTGTGTGTATGGAGGAGAGATTGTTGATGATTGGGCATGTGAGAGTGTGTGTAAAAATGGTTCTTGTTTGTTGCAATACAGTGGTGTCACTGACACTATAAGAGTAAAACCACATTGCGCCAGTTCAACTGGTGACAAGTATGTGTGTGGCATTGTGTGGACTTGATAACATGTTGTACTTACACTTCATGAGAAGTATATGTGGTATGGAAGGAAAATAAATGTGTGTGTGATATGTATGTACAGTATGCAACTGTGACTTCATGTGTTGTAGTTGTTTTAATCACTTCCAACCTAAATAGAAAGTATTGGCAATGGCTACAGTGACTACCCTTCAAACTAGGGAGGACTATCTAGTGATCTTATGACACCGCTATACAATGCTATCTGCCTGCCTGGCAGTGGTGGTGGCAGGAGGACTAGGCATAGCCCATGCAGAGTAATGAACTGAACCTAGTGCACAAACAATAACATTTATATTTTCTTTTTCATCATAGGTTTGAGTGGAAAAGAAGAAACAGGCAACGTTAAAGCTTGTTAGGAAGAAAAATAGGATGGCGCTAAAAGCAGAGTGTGTACATTTAAAAGAATAAATAAACCAATAATTAGTGATTACACGATTATAAAGGTATCTCAAAAAATTCATTGAAGAAATCAGAAAATCGCCAACATGAAAAAATATATCAAAGAGGTGTCTAAGTCTAATACCCAGTAAAAACTTTATGATGCTAAAATAAAAACAGTGATACAAAATAACAGCTAATTAGCTAGAACAGTGCAGGTCTCTAAAATCTGAGTGTATTTAAGACAGTGTATACAGGTGTATAGATCGCTACAAAAGTGTCTATGTCTAAAAAAGACAGTGAGAGACAAAATTAGTAAAATAGTAGAACATGTATATATCGCTACAGATATCTATGAGTAAGACGTATACTGTGGGAGTGGCTCCAATCTGAGTATATTGAGGACAGTGTATCCAAGTGTATAAATCGCTACAAAGGTGTCTATGTCTAAAAAAGACAGTGAAAGTAAAAATAAGTTAGACGATTTAGTGTGTATGTATCGTTACAGATATCTACGAGTTAGGAGTATACTGTGGGAGTGGCTACAAGAGAAAAAACTAAAGTAGGAGCAAAAGACAAAAAATTATATCTAATAGCTAAAAATATTTATTTAATAATGCAAGCATATATACGCTTGGAATGAATCTTCTTAAATAAAAATCAATTAAAAACACATTGATAAAGCTGACATAAGACAGAGAAAATACAATAATAAAAATATAATAAACAATGTAAAAAATCTCTTTAGGGACGTCTCCCAAAAGCACCAAGAAAAATACCACCAATAAAAATGTTGTACTATTTTAAGTGTGTCTGATAGACAGCAATACTATGTCTCTCATGTGATAGGTTATTTTTACAACATCCAGTGGCGTGGATTCCAGTATAAACTATTCAGTCCTTTAGACTAATTTGTGCTTAAAATCCTCTTGCAGCAGAAACACAAAGCTGTTTTTGTTACAAATGCAGCGGCGTGGAATATGTTAAGTGTGTCTGATAGACAGTTATACTATGGCCTCTATTTAACAAAGTCTGCCGGACCTGATCCGACAGTGCGAATCAGGTCTGCTAGACCTCGCTGAATGTGGAGAGCAATACGCTCTACGTATTCAGCATTGCACCAGCAGCTCACAAGAGCTGCTGGTGCAAAGCCGCCCCCTGCAGACTCGCGGCCGCCAGCAGGGAGGTGTCAATAAACCCGATCGTACTCGATTCCACACCGCTGGATGTTGTAAAAATAACAGCTTTGTGTTTCTGCTGCTAGAGGATTTTAAGCACAAATTAGTCTAAAGGACTGTATAGCTTATACTGGAATCCACGCCGCTGGATGTTGTAAAAAAATCATATGAGAGACATAGGCCTCTATTTATCAACCTGTCTACTTACTTGCATTCAACGGCCCGAATACGCTCGCCTAAGCTCGTTTAACATCGCCGCCGCGGACCAGAATACGTTCGCCAAATTTATCAAGAAAGCTGTCAAAAAGCCACGCACAAAGTACGGTGCGATGAGCAGCGGACTGTTGTTAACTAACAGTCATCGATCTCGCTGCTCATCGGCTTATACGCAGCTTTCTTGCTAGCCTGTCACTAAGCACCCACACTATACTATGTTTTGCCCCTATACCGCCGCTCCTGGAGCCCCCCACACCTAAATAAAGTTATTAACCCTTAAACCGCCGCTCCTGGACCCTGCCACAACTATAATAAATATATTAATCCCTAAACCGCCGCTCCCGGACCCCGCCGCCACCTACATTATACATATTAACCCCTAATCTGCCACCCCCTATACTGCCGCCACCTACATGAAGTTATTTACCACTATCCTGCCAATCCCGGACCCCGCCGCTACTAAATAAATTAATAATTACATTGTAGCTATTTTAGGATTTATTTTTATTTTACAGGCAACTTTGTATTTATTTTAACTAGGTACAATAGTTATTAAATAGTTATTAACTATTTAATAACTACCTAGCTAAAATAAAGACAAAATTACCTGTAAAATAAAACATAACCTAAGTTACAATTACACCTAACACTACACTATCATTAAATTAATTACATAAATTAACAACTAATTACAATTAACTAAAATTAACTAAAGTACAAAAAAACAAACACTAAATTACAGAAAATAAAAATATTTTACAAGAATCGGAACAGCCAATAGACTGCGAGGTCAATCCTATTGGCTGATTGGATCAGCCAATCAGATTGAACTTCAATCCGATTGGCTGATTGCATCAGCCAATAGGATTTTTCCTACCGTAATTCCGATTGGCTCATAGAATTCTATCAGCCAATCGGAATTCAAGGGATGCCATCTTGGATGACGTCATTTAAATGAACCGTCATTCGTCGTTTAGTCGTCGGGATCGATGAATGCTCCGCATCGGATGCCTTCAAGATGGAGCCGCTCCTCATCGGATGGAAGAAGATAGAAGATGCCGCCTGGATGAAGCCTTCTGCCGGTCTGGATGTCCTCTTCTGCCCGGATAGGATGAAGACTTCTGCCGGTCTGGAGGTCCACTTGTGCCCGGCTGGGTGAAGACGTCTCAAGGTAGGGTGATCTTCAGGGGGTTAGTGATAGGTTTTTTTAAGGGGGGTTTTGGTGGGTTTTAGAGTAGGGTTGGGTGTGTGGGTGGTGGATTTTAATGTTGGGGGGGTTGTATTTCTTTTTTACAGGTAAAAGAGCTGATTATTTTGGGGCAATGCCCTGCAAAAGGCACTTTTAAGGGCTATTTGTAATTTAGTATAGGGTAGGGAATTTTATTATTTTGGGGGGATATTTTATTAGGGGGCTTAGATTAGGTGTAATTAGTTTAAAATACTTTTGAAAAAAAAAAATCTGTAATTTATTGTTTGTTTTTTTTGTACTTTAGTTAATTTTAGTTAATTTTATTTAATTGTAGGTAATTGTATTTAATTTATTTAATTGTAGTATGGTGTTAGGTGTAATTGTAACTTAGGTTAGGATTTATTTTACAGGTACATTTGAATTTATTTTAACTAGGTAGCTATTAAATAGTTAATAACTATTTAATAACTATTGTACCTAGTTAAAATAAATACAAAGTTGCCTGTAAAATAAAAATAAACCCTAAAATAGCTACAATGTAATTATTAGTTATATTGTAGCTATCTTAGGGTTTATTTTACAGGTAAATATTTAGTTTTAAATAGGAATAATTTAGTTAATAATAGTAATTTTATTTAGATTAATTTAAATAATATTTAAGTTAGGGGGTGTTAGGGTTAGGGTTAGACTTAGGTTTAGAGGTTAATAACTTTAATATAGTGGCGGCGGTGCAGGGGGGGCAGGATAGGGGTTAACAACTTTAATGTAGGGGGGGCAGGATAGGGGTTAATAACTTTAATGTAGGGGCAGCGGTGTCCGATGAGCGGCGGTTTAGGAGTTAAACATTTTATTTAGTTGCGGCGGGGTCCGGGAGCGGCGGTTTAGGGGTTAAACATTTTATTTAGTTGCGGCAGGGTCCGGGAGTGGCGGTTTAGGGGTTAAACATTTTATTTAGTTGCGGCGGGGTCCAGGAGCGGCGTTTTAGGGGTTAAACATTTTATTTAGTTGCGGCAGGGTCCAGGAGCAGCGGTTTAGGGGTTAATATGTATAATGTAGGTGGCGGCGTTGTATGGGGGGGCAGATTAGGGGTGTTTAGACTCGGGGTACATGTTAGGGTGTTAGGTGCAGACACTTCCCATAGGAATCAATGGGATATCGGGCAGCAGCGAACATAAGCTTTCGCTGCTGTCAGACTCCCATTGATTCCTATGGGATCCGCCGCATCCAGGGCGGCGGATTGAAATCCAGGTACGCTGGGCCGGAATAGTGGCGAGCGTACCTGGTTCTTCTTTGATAACTACCAAAAGTAGTCAGATTGTGCCAAACTTGCGTTTGGAACATCTGGAATGATGTAAGCATCGATCTGTGTCGGACTGAGTTCGGCGGATCGTATGTTACATCACTAAATCCTACTTTTGCTGGTTTGTAGGGCTTGATAACTATGGCGAATCAGCCTTGCCACAAATATGCTGCGGAATTCCAGTGTATTTGCGGTTGACGGCTTGATAAATAGAGGCCATGGTATCGCTGTCTATAAGACACACTCAACATAGTACAACATTTTTATTGGTGGTATTTTTCTTGGTGCTTTTGGGAGACGTCCCTAAAGAGATTGTTACATTGCTTATTGTATTTTTATTATTGTATTTTCTCTGTCTTATGTCAGCTTTATCAATGTGTTTTTAATTGATTTTTAATTGATTTTTATTTAAGAAGATTTATTCCAAGCGTATATATGCTTGCATTATTAAATAAATATTTTTAGCTATTAGATATAAATTTTTGTCTTTTGCTCCTACTTTAGTATTTTCCCTTGTAGCCACTCCCACAGTATACTCCTAACTCGTAGATGTCTGTAACGATATATACACACTAAATCGTCTAACTTATTTTTACTTTCACTGTCTTTTTTAGACATAGACACCTTTGTAGCGATTTATACACTTGAATACACTGTCCTCAATATACTCAGATTGTAGTCACTCCCACAGTATACGTCTTACTCATAGATATCTGTAGCGATATATACATATTCTACTATTTTACTAATTTTGACTCTCACTGTCTTTTTTAGACATAGACACTTTTGTAGCAATCTATACACCTGTATACACCGTCTTAAATACACTCAGATTTTAGAGACCTGCACTGTTCTAGCTAATTAGCTGTTATTTGGTATCACTGTTTTTATTTTAGCATCATAAAGTTTTTACTGGGTATTAAACTTAGACACCTCTTTGATATATTTTTTCATGCTGGCGATGTTCTGATTTCTTCAATCAATTTTTTGAGATACCTTTATAATCATGTAATCACTGGTTTATTTATTCTTTTAAATGTACACACTCTGCTTTTAGCGCCATCCTATTTTTCTTCCTAACTTCTGTCATTGGTTGTCCTGGTGGAAAGGTTTTCCCAGGATAGGCTGTGAGTGTAAAGCTAGCGCAACACTTCTTTCTTTTTTTCAACGTTGAAACTTGTCCTTTGTCCTTGTCCTCTGTCCTGGCAGCCTGCTTAGTTACTGTTCTTTTAATTATTTTTTTACTCTTACCAAAAGTGCTGTAGTTCAAAATGAAAATTTTAGTTAAAATGAAAATTTTGTACGAAATTTGTCTGAAATGAATGCGACCATGAACGAAAATGAACTAAAACAATTTTTTTTTTAACAAAATAAAAATTTCGGATGCAACCAATTTTTTTCCCATGCACATCTATATTAGGGACTCCCAGCCTGTAAAACATTTGGAAAATTGTTTTCTTTTATTTGTTTTATAGATATGTTCTTAAAAATAAACCCCCAGACACCCACTGTTTGAAAGAGCAGGTGATTGCTTTCAAACTGTCTTGGGGGTTTCTAGGACTTAAAAGGACATTAAACACCTGGTTACTGGTTACAAATTCAGTAACATGGTTACAAGTCCCCATTTCACTCTTGTTGCTGCAGCTATATTTAAATCCATTCTCTTATTTTAACCTATTACAGAAGCCATTTGTAAAGCTGTTTGATTGGGGGTGCCATCTTGTAGCTTGCATATTGTTGCATCCACTGACAGAAACAGTACTTTCACATATTAGTGAGGCAACCACCTTTTGTCATCTATACCTTGTACGTTGGGTATGCTTATACAACAAAAATAGAAGCTTTATATATTTGCACAGTTTAAAGGTTAACATAAGAAATATAAAAATGCCTCAGGAATAATAAAGAGCAGTGTAACCCACTGCAAAAATGTACAGCTCCCGCTTTGTATTGCACGCTCTAAAATGAAGAGAACACTAATAAAATAATGGTGGGTCAACAGCTTCTCAACTTGAGAAGCTGTGCACCCGCCTTTGCTGCATACGGGCAGCGGATCTGTTCGTCCGCTGGCCAATATGCATCATTACACATTCCGATGAATGTGTAATGCTCGTCCCTTTATTCGCGAGACTATCAGAGGTGACCGCTGCTTCTTACATTGCAGGAAGCAGGCTCGCATGAGCGAACCTGTCCCACAAGGGTTCCGGAGCACTTACACTGCTTTGTACATGGATCCCAAAGACTTGTCAAGACAACAACAATATCACTGATCTGTGAATGTCCAGCACATCTCTCACAGTGTGTGAGTATACTTAAGTTCCAAGATGTTATCGCCCCTTGTGAAAATGCAGAGTTTCACTAACCACCATTTGTAAAGAGTTAAAATAAGATAATTACTTTAAAGAGAGCTGCAGGCACAATAGGAAAAAACATAATTTATGTAAGAACTTACCTGATAAATTCATTTCTTTCATATTAGCAAGAGCCCATGAGCTAGTGACGTATGGGATATACATTCCTACCAGGAGGGTCAAAGTTTCCCAAACCTCAAAATGCCTATAAATACACCCCTCACCACACCCACAAATCAGTTTTCTCGCATAGCCAAGAAGTGGGGTGATAAGACAAAAGTGTGAAAGCATAAAAAATAAGGAATTGGAATAATTGTGCTTTATACAAAAAAATTATAACCACCACAAAAAGGGTGGGCCTCATGGACTCTTGCTAATATGAAAGAAATGAATTTATCAGGTAAGTTCTTACATAAATTATGTTTTCTTTCACGTAATTAGCAAGAGTCCATGAGCTAGTGACGTATGGGATAATGAATACCCAAGATGTGGATCTTCCACGCAAGAGTCACTAGAGAGGGAGGGATAAAATAAAGACAGCCAATTCCGCTGAAAATAATCCACACCCAAAATAAAGTTTAAATCTTATAATGAAAAAAACTGAAATTATAAGCAGAAGAATCAAACTGAAACAGCTGCCTGGAGAACTTTTCTACCAAAAACTGCTTCAGAAGAAGAAAACACATCAAAATGGTAGAATTTAGTAAAAGTATGCAAAGAAGACCAAGTTGCTGCTTTGCAAATCTGATCAACTGAAGCTTCATTCCTAAACGCCCAGGAAGTAGAAACTGACCTAGTAGAATGAGCTGTAATCCTTTGAGGCAGAGTTTTACCCGACTCGACATAAGCATGATGAATTAAAGATTTCAACCAAGACGCCAAGGAAATGGCAGAGGCCTTCTGACCTTTCCTAGAACTGGAAAATATAACAAAAAGACTAGAAGTCTTTCGGAAATTCTTAGTAGCTTCAACATAATATTTCAAAGCTCTAACTACATCCAAAGAATGCAATGATCTCTCCTTAGAATTCTTAGGATTAGGACATAATGAAGGAACCACAATTTCTCTACTAATGTTGTTAGAATTCACAACCTTAGGTAAAAATTTAAAAGAAGTTCGCAACACCGCCTTATACTGATGAAAAATCAGAAAAGGAGATAATTCAGAAACTCTTCTAGCAGAAGAGATGGTCAAAAGAAACAAAACTTTCCAAGAAAGTAATTTAATGTCCAGTGAATGCATAGGTTCAAATGGAGGAGCTTGAAGAGCCCCCAGAACCAAATTCAAACTCCAAGGAGGATAAATTGACTTAATAACAGGTTTTATACGAATCAAAGCTTGTACAAAACAATGAATATCAGGAAGATTAGCAATCTTTCTGTGAAAAAGAACAGAAAGAGCAGAGATTTGTCCTTTCAAGGAACTTGCAGACAAACCTTTATCCAAACCATCCTGAAGAAACTGTAAAATTCTCGGAATTCTAAAAGAATGCCAGGAAAAATTATGAGAAAGACACCAAGAAATGGAAATCTTCCAGACTCGATAATATATCTTCCTAGATACAGATTTACGAGCCTGTAACATAGTATTAATCACAGAGTCAGAGAAACCTCTTTGACTGAGAATCAAGGGTTCAATCTCCATACCTTCAAATTTAAGGATTTGAAATCCTGATGGAAAAAAGGACCTTGTGACAGAAGGTCTGGTCTTAATGGAAGAGTCTACGGTTGGCAAGTGGCCATCCGGACAAGATCCGCATACCAAAACCTGTGAGGCCATGCTGAAGCCACCAGCAGAACAAACGAGCATTCCTTCAGAATCTTGGAAATTACTCTTGGAAGAAGAACTAGAGGCGGAAAGATATAGGCAGGATGATACTTCCAAGGAAGTGACAATGCATCCACTGCTTCCGCCTAAGGATCCCTGGATCTGGACAGATACCTGGGAAGCTTCTTGTTTAGATGAGAAGCCATCAAATCTATTTCTGGAAGTACCCACATTTGAACAATCTGAAGAAATACCTCTGGGTGAAGAGACCATTCACCCGGATGTAACGTTTGGCGACTAAAATAATCTGCTTCCCAATTGTCTATACCTGGGATATGAACCGCAGAAATTAGACAGGAGCTGGATTCCGCCCATACAAGTATTCGAGATACTTCTTTCATAGCCAGAGGACTGTGAGTCCCTCCTTGATGATTGACATATGCCACAGTTGTGACATTGTCCGTCTAAAAAACAAATGAACGACTCTCTCTTTAGAAGAGGCCATGACTGAAGAGCTCTGAAAATTGCACGGAGTTCCAAAATATTGATTGGTAATCTCACCTCCTGAGATTCCCAAACCCCTTGTGCTGTCAGAGACCCCCAAACAGCTCCCCAACCTGTCAGACTTGCATCTGTTGAAATCTCAGTCCAGGTTGGAAGAACAAAAGAAGCCCCCTGAATTAAATGATGATGGCCTGTCCACCACGTCAGAAAGTGTCGAACAATCGGTTTTAAAGATATTAATTGAGATATCTTTGTATAATCCCTGCACCAATGGTTCAGCATACAGAGCTGAAGAGGTCGCATGTGAAAACGAGCAAAGGGAACCGCGTCCAATGTAGCAGTCATAAGACCTAGAATTTCCATGCATAAGGCTACCGAAGGGAAAGATTGAGACTGAAAGTTTCGACAAGCTGAAACCAATTTCAGATGTCTCTTGTCCGTCAGAGACAGAGTCAAGGACACTGAATCTATCAGGAAACCTAAAAAGGTTACCCTTGTCTGAGGAATCAACAAACTTTTTGGTAAATTGATCCTCCAACCATATTCTAGAAGAATCAACACTCATAAAAGACTGGAAAGGTTCTTTCTAGTGAAAATGAGCAAAAGGGAATTGAATCCAATGCCGTGGCCATAAGACCTAAAACTTCTATGCATATATAGCAACTGAAGGAAATAATAGAGACTAAAGGTACCAACAGATGGAACCCAATAGAATTATCCCATGTCTAATAGAGACAAAGACAGTGACACAAACTTTCTGGAAACCTAAAAAAGGTGACCCTTGTGTAAGGAATCAAGAGCTTTCGAAAAAAAGATCCTCTAACTATGTCCTGAAGAGCAAGTGAATCATATGAGATTCTGTATCCTCAGAAAATAATCTGAATGAAAACAGAAAAATGAAAATATGCATTTATTGTATCTAATGAAAACAAATAATGCTATCAATGACCATAAAAAGGCAAAATAGTTTGAATAAAACTCCAAACCCGGTTCCTAAAAAAGGAACTGGAAGAAATACCCCAGAAGATTCCATGTCTGAGCAGCGCTTGAACCCCATGGGTGCCCAGCCATGCTTCAACAGTACCCAAAATATATAGGACAGAAACACACTTAAAGAAAGTGTTAGCCTTACTGGAATAAAATCAAAGAAATTTGGACAAAATAGAACCAAATAAATTTCAAAGAAGTCTTAACCTGCCCCTTACCAGCCAAGCTGGAATACGGCACGTACATCGCAATATTAGGGAGCTGATTTCGAACCCCAATTACAAACATGTTACTTGGGAAAGAACTCAGGAATTCGTTCCTTAATAAGAACAACTAAACTAGTATAAGCTTAAAGTTTTAGTCTTAGAACTCAATCTTGAAGCCCAGAGTAACAGTTAAGAATTGAATCCAATTATAAAACAAATAATTGATTATCTTAGAACAAAATTCTTCTAGCTAAAATAGCTAAAGTCATAGATTAACCTTCATTTGCGAAAATATTCAATAAAATGAAGCCACAAATGAAATTATTAGCATGATAGTCCAGTTTAAAGGACCAGCCAATACAGTGGACTTGCATAATCAATAAATGCAAAACAACAAGACAAATGCAACAGCACCTAGTCTAGTAAATGTTGTCCTTTAACAATGCTAAAATAAATCATAATCTGATACTTGATCTTAAAGTAAACAGAAAAAATGAAGCAATTGCAATATCCAAATAAATCACAGGACCAAGAAAAGTACCTGAAACTAAATAATTTTCCATAAACAAGATACAACTATCTAAAGGAAAATAAATACTATTTTGCTATAGAAACAATAGCATAATTAGTAGAAGCAGAGATAGCCCCAATAAATTGGAGAACCCTCCAAATTGAATTTAACTGCTGGCAAAGAATATAGTTTAAAACCTTTGACAAAGGAATAAAAGAAAATTCTCAGCCTATTCCATTCCCTAGAAGGCAGAATTGGAAAGAAAACCTCTGAAAACACAGAAGAAAAAAATAGGCAGAAATAGTGTCAGCTAGTCTTAAATAACTAGTTACCTTAATATCCAAAATAATCAACAACTTTTCAACAAAGAACAAATGTACTTTAACAATAGAAAAATAATAAAAGTAGATTTGTTAGTGTCAATATCTGATGAAGAAAATTTCTGAAAGAGAAAAAAGATCATCAGAGAAGGATAAATCAGTATATTGTTGTTCATTTGAAACTTCAATAATTAAAAAAAGAAGTGAAAAAGACCTAAAAATTTTATTAGAAGGCACAAAGTCAGACAAAGCCTTTAAAATAGAATCAGAAAATATTTCTTATAAATCGTCTAAATATTTCTTGTACATAAGATGTAAGAATGGCAATAAAGCATAAACACTAATGGATTCTGCATGTAAAAGTATATCATAATACCTTATTACAAACCATAGCTAAAGATAAACATTTATAACATTTAAAATAAATGAACTTAGCTTTGGTAGAACTGAAACTCAGTTAAGCGTTTTTGCAGAAGTGGCTTCTGATTCAGGGACAATCTGAGACATCTTGCAATATGTAATAGAAAAAACAACATATAAAGCAAAAATGATCAAATTCCTTAAATGAAAGTTTCAGGAATGGGAAAAAATGACAATGAACAAGCTTCTAGCAACCAGAAGCAATAAATAATGAGACTTAAATATTGTGGAGACAACAATGACGCTCGATTTTTTTAGCGCCAAAAAAGCCGCCCACATTATTTGGCGCCTAAATGCTTTTGGCGCCAAAAATGGCGCCACATCCGGTAACGCCGACATTTTTTGGCGCAAAAACGTAAAAAAAATGACGCAACTTCCGGCGACACGTATGACGCCGGAAATGACAAAAAAATATTTTGCGCCAAGAAAGTCCGCGCCAAGAATGACGCAATAAAATTAAGCATTTTCAGCCCCCGCGAGCCTAACAGCCCACAGGAAAAAAGTCAAATTTTAAGGTAAGAAAAAATTATTTATCCATATGCATTATCCCAAATATGAAACTGACTGTCTGAAATAAGGAACGTTGAACATCCTGAATCAAGGCAAATAAATGTTTAAAGACATATATTTTGAACTTTATATAAAAGTGCCCAACCATAGCTTAGAGTGTCACAGAAAATAAGACTTACTTACCCCAGGACACTCATCTACATGTAGTAGAAAGCCAAACCAGTACTGAAACGAGAATCAGTAGAGGTAATGGTATATATAAGAGTATATCGTCGATCTGAAAAGGGAGGTAAGAGATGAATCTCTACGACCAATAACAGAGAACCTATGAAATAGACCCCGTAGAAGGAGATCATTGAATTCAAATAGGCAATACTCTCTTCACATCCCTCTGACATTCACTGCACGCTGAGAGGAAAACCGGGCTCCAACCCATATCAACGAAGAATCTAGCACAAACTTACTTCACAAAGTTTGTAAAACTGATTTGTGGGTGTGGTGAGGGGTGTATTTATAGGCATTTCGAGGTTTGGGAAACTTTGCCCCTCCTGGTAGGAATATATATCCCATACGTCACTAGCTCATGGACTCTTGCTAATTACATGAAAGAAATAATAGCATGGTGAGAAGTAACTGTACTACTGTAGTTATACATAGCAGTTTAATGTCTCTTTTCAAGGTCTCTTTAAGGTGGCTGAAATAGTTACCCCATTCAGCTCCCTTAAGTCCTATGCAGCTGAATGTCACTTATGGGTTTCCAGGGCTTGATGACATTACCATGAAATCCAGGAACAGGATTACAGACTGTAGTTGAAGGAACAGTAAAGTCAAAATTTAAATTTCTCAAATTACATAGAGCAAGTAATTTTAAACAACTGCCAATTTATTTTTATTGTCTAATGTGTTTTGTTCGCTAGGCATCTTTTGTTGAAAAGTATATATGGGTAAGCTCTGCAGCATCAATGCCCTAACAGGAGATAGCTACTGATTGGTTGCTGCACATATATGCCCATTGTAATTGGCTCAGCTGATGTGTTCGGCCAATTCCCAGTAGTGAATTGCTTCAGCAAAATATTCCAATAGAATAAAGAAACGTGATCATAAAAGTCAATGGGAAAGTTGTTTAACCTCTTAAAGACAAGGCCATTTTTTAATTTCTTACCCTTAAGGACCAGGGCTATTTTTAAATTTCTGCGGTGTTTGTGTTTAGCTGTAATTTTTCTCTTACTTATTTACTGCACCAACACATATTATATACCGTTTTTCTCGCCATTAAATTTACTTTTTAAAAGATACCATTATTTTCATCATATCTTATACTTTACTATATATTTTTTTTAAATATGAGGAAAAAATGAAAAAAAAACACTTTTTCTAACTTTGACCCCCAAAATCTGAAACACATCTACAACCACCAAAAAACAACCATGCTATAAATAGTTTCTAAATTTTGTCCTGAGTTTAGAAATACCCAATGCTTACATGTTCTTTGCTTTTTTTTGCAAGTTATAGGGCAATAAATACAATTTCCAAACAATATTTTTTTCAAAATTAGCGATAGTTACATTGTAATACTGATATCCAGGGCCACCATCAGGGGGTGACAGGGGTGACTCCTGTCAGGGGCCCAATGAGCCAGGGGGCCCCATGAGGGAAGAACAACTTATTTAAAAAAAATATATATTTTTTTTGTTTACATTTTGGCAGCCACCAGAGGGCACTACAGCAGAGTGCTATTAAGCATGGAAAATGTTATTACAAGGAGTAAAACATTAGCATTTTAGAGGATTTCTGAGTGTGCACTAAAACTCTATGCATAGTGAGACAGACTTGGCACTTAAGTTTGTACAGTGTGTGCCTGAGTCAGACGGCAGATCACTTTCATTTGCAGAGGAGGTAGGACTTACTTAGTAAATATTTTTTATTTCTTTGTGCAATTTTGGATTATAACTTCAGTGTGGTAGTAGTTGTATGGTGGGGCCAGGGGTCCATAAAAACACATTTTTTAGCAATATGCAGCAGTGGATTTATAATTATTGACAATGCTGTAGAAATTCCATATTTAAAACCATGCAGAAATGTTTCCTCCTCAATACACAAATGGTAGGTGCCCTCTTGGCAGATATGAGTTTTTTTAATATATATATATATATATATATATATATATATATATATATATATATATATATATATATATATATATATATATATATATATATATTACATTCCAGTTTACTGCCCCTTTATGCAAGGACTTTCCAAATGCAAGGAGGCATTTTATCTAAGATTTTTACATCTGCATAAAATGTTATACTAGGAGGATTAGGGAACTATAGGGGATTTGTGACATTAAAGCGAAGTGTAGAATTATACACTAAATAATCAAAATATGGTAGTTTAAAAATAACACTTTATTTAACAAATATGCAAATGGACAAAACAATAGTAAGATACTATGATGGATATTCAGAGATGGGAATGTGCACTCCCAAACTCCTTTAAATCAATTAATCCAAAAATTAAGTGTCTTACTAATTAAAAATATAAGGGCCATGTGGACATGGAGGTGGTGTGGTTCACCAGTTTGTCTGGGGAAAGCTAGAATCAGGATTTTGTGTATATTGCAGTTTCATACATCAAACATTACAATCTTATTCACATGCATTGCAAACATACTAAGCGCTCAAAGGCAACCTCCTGCCTGCGTACTGCTTTGATTGAACAAAGTCAGCCGATTTCTAGCTTATTCCCTATATATAAATTCCTGCACACTCAGTACAAACATCAATGCACACTCGTATTGGTTGATAGTGACACATGTATGGTGCTCATATATTAATACATAAATTATGTCAGTAATATCCTAAGCAAAGAAACTTATAAATGCCTGTGTTCCAACAACCATTTATTTTTGAGCATTATACTTCATATTACTATGCCTCACTATAATGGGAAGTGATTATCAATTTTTCAAGTTTATCAGATAAGCGTATTAACTATATAGCATAGATTGGTTAGATCAGATCTACACCAAATAACAGCGTTTTATCATAACTATAAAAGTTGTCAGCCAAAGTATACCAATATTGATACAAAGTATCCTCAGCGGTATCTAACAAACCGCTACTTCATGTGCTGTGTGCTGAGTTTAGCCAGACCACACATGATCCTCTAAGGCCATGCCCACCGATGCATTTCCGTCACTCAATCGTGACTTTGTCAGGGCATAGGGCCAGCCCAGCATAAGTCTACGCTTCTTGTACTCTTCAGTTTCCATGGTAACATAATAAAAATTTTGTGGAGGTGTTAAACCGCATTGGCAATATGTATTAGCTTCGTTTTTACAAGTGAGGCATAATTTGAATATTATATTTGCCAAAGATATGTTTAGGTTTTATAATAAACGGATCAAAAACAGCAATTGGGAAACAAATTAAAACCCTTTTCAGGTAATTGTACTAGAATATGTAGGGTAATAATAATCTTAGTGCGTATCGTTTATTGGAACTGTAAATCAATTACTAGGATCACTATGTAATGTAAAATTCTATATATGTGACCCATGTTTAACACCAACACGTTATCGAGAAAGGAACAAGGAAATGGATTGTATTCCAGATCGATATGACCAATAACACCTTTGTATATTGCAATCAAATATTTCTAAAATTGTATTCATAGATATACGTTGTTGTTTAATATTATGGGTAGGGAAAGGCATTTTATTTTTTGAGTTATTTAATTTTTACAAATTGTTACAAAAAACATTCAATTAATATTGAGTTTCAGCACTTGTTATGTGTATAAATATTGAAAGAGCTTTTAGTTAAAGATATATGCACTCATTAAAGGGTAGTTACGTATTGTACATGTAATGTACCCGCATATCCATTTCTATAAATCACATGTGCTACTCCTTCAAAGTACCTTTTTGGAATGCTTTTCTTATTCCAGCCTGGACCCTGCCACTAGTCAGTTTATTTGATCATAGAGAAACATTTATATGAGATGGCCTAATTAAGGCCTCTTGGTGTGACTGATTGTAACTCATGGATCCATCTACATTCTTTTTGCAGGAGTGTTTTTGTAATGTCACCCTTTCTTCCTCTCAATTTTATTTGCTCAATTGCAAAGAAAAGGATCTCATGCTTATGTCCTTGATGTACAGTGTTCATGTGTTGTGCCACCGGTACATTACGGTTCCATTTGATATCACCTACATGTTCTAGTACTCTTGTACGTAGTTCTCTGGAGATTTCACCCATGTAAATTCTAGGGCATTTGCACATAGCGACATAGATCACTCTTTTAGATCTACAGTTTAAGAAATCTGAAATTTCATATTTCTACCCATTTTCGAGTGTATGAAGATTTTTGTCTGGGCCATATTTTTACAAGCCTGACATCTGCCACATTTATGAAAACCTTTTATTTCTTTCAGCCATGTTCTGGCTTGCTTTTGTGAATAATGACTGTTCATTAGGATATCTTTTAGATTCTTAGATCTTCTGTGTTGTGTTATCACTGGTTTTTCAGTGATTATTTCTGTAAGGTCCTCATCTTCCTGAAGTACATGCCAGTGTCTCTGAAAAATATTCTTGATGGAGCTATTCTTATCATCAAAGGTTCCTATTATTCTTAGTCTGTGGCTCGCTTTTTTGTATATTTGTCCTTGCGCATTGGTTATCTAGCAGTGAAGATCTGTCTAGAGCCTTAGCTCTTTGATATGCCCTTTTTAGGTATCTGCCAGAGTAGCCCCTTTCTTTGAATCTTCATCTTAATTCAATTGCCTCAGCTTCAAAATCTGCTTCTGTGCTACAGTTTCGTCTTGCCCGTAGGTATTGTCCAAAGGAAATACCCATTTTTTGACTTTTTGCATGAAAGCTACTCCACTGTAGAAGACTGTTAGTAGATGTCTCTTTTCTGTATAATTTGGTATTCAGAGTTCCATCTATCTCTTTTCTAATTTCCAAATCTAAAAAAGGAAATATGTGTGTTATTTATCATAGATGTATATCTCATCCCATATATATTATTGTTCAACCATAGCATGAAAGTAGTAAAGTCAGTTTGTGTGCCTGTCCACAAAATAAGTACATTGTCTATGTACCTGATATGTAAATCCATGTATTTCATATAAGGATTCATCTCCTGATTTAGTATGCTTTTACTTTCAATCCACACTAAAAAAAGATTTGCATATGTTGGGGCACAGCATGTGCCCATTGCTGTCCCCTTTTTTTGCAAATAAATCTTTTTATTGAACAAAAAATAATTGTGTCTTAGTACGAAATCTAACAAATCAATGTTGAATTCATCCTCTTCATTACCTTTTTGGATTGACTGTTTTCTGAAAATATACAATAGCTTCCCTACCCAAAATATGTGAGATGTTGGAGTATAGACTTTCAACATCAATACTTGCTAGCAAAGTGTTTTCATTAACTGTGATATCAGTCAGGCATTTTACGACATCTTTTGTATCTTGCACATATGATGTGAGGGTGTATACAAACTGCCTTAGTTTTTTTTATCAATTAATACGCTGGCATTTTCTGTAAGACATCCATTTCCAGATACTATGGGTCTACCTGGAGGGTCTTTCATATTTTTATGGATTTTCGGGAGACTGTAAAAAGTTGCTACCCTAGGGGTCATGTTACACATAAACAGATATTCTGCTTTAGTTATTACTCTTTCACTAAATCCTCTGTCTAGGATGTATTTTAACTCCTTGGTAAAAATTTCATTTGGATCTTGCTTGAGGACTCTATAATTTTCTACACTGTCCAGAATATCTGAACACATTTTTTCATACTGTGTGTTATTTATTATTACCACATACCGCTCTTGTCTGCATTTTTAATAGTT
This sequence comes from Bombina bombina, assembly GCF_027579735.1. Classification (NCBI taxonomy): domain Eukaryota; kingdom Metazoa; phylum Chordata; class Amphibia; order Anura; family Bombinatoridae; genus Bombina; species Bombina bombina. The sequence goes on along the minus strand of NC_069500.1, from coordinate 1,263,709,178 downwards.
ATTTCTGTATTGTTTTCCAGATCTGTCAGGGCTTTTCTTTCTTTAAAGCTTAGGTTCTTTTTAATCTTGCTTTTATTGTTTAGTCCTTCTATTTCAGTTGTTACCAGGGAGACAAATTTCTCAATAGATGGGTATTTTGAGATTGTTGGCATAAATTTACTTTTAGGTTTGACCACACTACCTTTCATTGTGTCTATTGTGTTGTCATTTTCATTTAGTAATGTAATCATTAAGTTGACCATTTCATGGTCTTCTTCTTCAATACCCATATCATTTAGACAACTTGTATTCAAGGTTTTATGAAATTTGTGTAATGCTAATTTTCTAGCAAAAAGGTGTGTATCTTTGATCCAATTAAAATTGTCATGATGAGGGGTATGTATAAATGTCAATCCTTTAGATAAGAGCGTATGATGTTCCTTTTTTAAGGTAATGTCAGTTTAATGACCTGTAAGTTATCCTTATTTATTTTTGTTTGTTCGGAGGTTTGGATTTGTTTTGTTGCCTAGTTATTATTGTTCTCCTTGGGGGGAATATATCTGTCTCTAAAAAAAATCCTTGTTATTGATGGTTCTGTGGAGGCAGTTATTATATTTGCTATAGGTGTTTGTACTGTTTCCTCATAAGAGGGTTCAGAATCTGTGGAGGAATGATCTGGGGTGGTATTTTTGTTACTACCTTTTGGGTCCTGTATATAACTAAAGTTTCTACGTTTTTGGTTCACTTTATATATATTTTCTTTTTGATGATCAGACCAATCCCTTTGTAATTTTCTGTTTTTAGCTTCACTTAGTCCTTCTTTTAATTTGTCAATATGAAATTTAAAGGGACACTAAACCCCAATTTTTTCTTTCATGATTCAAGTAGAGAATACAATTTTAAACAACATTCCAATTTACTTCTATTATCTAATTTGCTTCATTCTTTAGATATCCTTTATTGAAGAAATAGCAATGTACATGGGGGAGCCAATCACACAAGGCATCTATGTGCAGCAACCAATCAGCAGCTACTGAGCCTATCTAGATATGCTTTTCAGGAAAGTATGTCAAGAGAATTAAGCAAATGAGATAATAGAAGTAAATTACAAAGTTGTTTAAAATGGCATATTCTTTTTAAATCACAAAAGAAAAGATTTGGGTTTCATGTCCCTTTAAGTTTTAAATCTAGTGTTTCAAAGTCTTTATGGGTAATAAATTTGTTTGTTTGCACTTTAGCCTCCTCTATTAACTTACACCTAGATTACGAGTTTTGCGTTAGGATTACGAGTTTAAGATCACCGCTCACTTACAGACAGCGCTGGTATTACGGGTTTTTAGAAACCTAGCGTTAATCGCAAAAAAGTGAGCGAAGAGCAACATTTTGCTCCACATCTCACCTCAATACCAGCGCTGCTTAAGTTAGCAGTGAGCTGGTAAAACGTGCTTGTGCACGATTTCCCCATAGGAATCAATGGGGGAGAGTCAGCTGAAAAAAACACCTGGAAAAAAGCAGCGTAAAGCTCCTAACGCAGCCCCATTGATTCCTATGGGAAATACTTTTTATGTCTACACCTAACACCCTGACATGAACCCCAAGTCTAAACACCCCTAATATTACACTTATTAACCCCTAATCTGTGGCCCCTGACATCGCCGACACCTGCATTATATTATTAACCCCTATTCTGCCGCTCCAGACACTGCCACCACCTACATTATAGTTATGAACCCCTAATCTGCTGCCCCCAACATCGCCAAACCCTACATTATATTTATTAACCCCTAATGTGCCTCCCCCAATGTCGCCGCAACCTAACTACATATATTAACTCCTAATCTGCCGCTCACAACGTCGCCACCACTATAATAAAGTTATTAACCCCTAAACCTAAGCCTAACCCTAATCCTAACACCCCCTAACTTAAATATAATTACAATAAATCTAAATAAAATTACTACAATTACCTAAATAATTCCTATTTAAAACTAAATACTATTATGGGTAGGGAAAGGCATTTTATTTTTTGAGTTATTTAGGCCTAGATTTGGAGTTTGGCGGTAGCAGTGAAAACCAGCGTTAGAGGCTCCTAACGCTGGTTTTAGGATACCTCCGGTATTTGGAGTCACTCAAAAAAGGGTCTAATGCTCACTTTTCAGCTGCAACTTTTCCATACCGCAGATCCCCTTACATCATTTGCGAATCCTATCTTTTCAATGGGATCTTTCTAACTCTGGTATTTAGAGTTGTGTCTGAAGTGAGCGTTAGAAATCTAACGACAAAACTACAGCCGCAGAAAAAAGTCAGTAGTTAAGAGCTTTCTGGGCTAACGCCGGTTCATAAAGCTCTTAACTACTGTGCTCTAAAGTACACTAACACCCATAAACTACCTATGTACCCCTAAACCGAGGTCCCCCCACATCGCCGCCACTCGATTAAATATTTTTAACCCCTAATCTGCCGACCGCCACCTACGTTATACTTATGTACCCCTAATCTGCTGCCCCTAACACCGCCGACCCCTGTATTATATTTATTAACCCCTAACCTGCCCCCCACAACGTCGCCGCCAGCTACCTACAATAATTAACCCCTAATCTGCCGACCGCAAAGCGCCGCCACCTACATTATAGCTATGTACCCCTAATCTGCTGCCCCTAACACCGCCGACCCCTATATTATATTTATTAACCCCTAATCTGCCCCCCACAACGTCACCTCCACCTGCCTACACTTATTAACCCCTAATCTGCCGACCGGACTGCGCCGCTATTATAATAAAGTTATTAACCCCTAATCCGCTTCACTAACCCTATAATAAATAGTATTAACCCCTAATCTGCCCTCCCTAACATCGCCGACACCTAACTTCAATTATTAACCCCTAATCTGCCGACCGGAGCTCACCGCTATTCTAATAAATGTATTAACCCCTAAAGCTAAGTCTAACCCTAACACTAACACCCCCCTAAATTAAATATAATTTTAATCTAACGAAATTAATTAACTCTTATTAAATAAATTATTCCTATTTAAATCTAAATACTTACCTGTAAAATAAACCCTAATATAGCTACAATATAAATTATAATTATATTATAGCTATTTTAGGATTAATATTTATTTTACAGGTAACTTTGTATTTATTTTAACCAGGTACAATAGCTATTAAATAGGTAAGAACTATTTAATAGCTAAAATAGTTAAAATAATTACAAATTTACCTGTAAAATAAATCCTAACCTAAGTTACAATTAAACCTAACACTACACTATCAATAAATAAATTAAATACAATTCCTACAAATAAATACAATTAAATAAACTAACTAAAGTACAAAAAATAAAAAAGAACTAAGTTACAAAAAATAAAAAAATATTTACAAACATTGTAAATATATTACAACAATTTTAAACTAATTACACCTACTCTAAGCCCCCTAATAAAATAACAAAGCCCCCCAAAATAAAAAAAATGCTCTACCCTATTCTAAATTACTACAGTTCAAAGCTCTTTTACCTTACCAGCCCTGAACAGGGCCCTTTGCGGGGTATGCCCCAAGAAGTTCAGCTCTTTTGCCTGTAAAAAAAAACATACAATACCCCCCCCAACATTACAACCCACCACCCACATACCCCTAATCTAACCCAAACCCCCCTTAAATAAACCTAACACTAAGCCCCTGAAGATCTCCCTACCTTGAGTCATCTTGTGATATCCCTTTAAGACTTTCTGACTATCAGCACTTCCTCCTATTTAAGGAAGTGCTTCTCCATTACTCAGTGCCTGAAAATTAAAGTGGATTCTCTCATCCTTTGCTATTGCTCATTTCAAGCAGTTTATTTTTCCCTTTCAGGTCTAAAGTATCTAATAATTTTTGAAGGCTGATTGTTCTTACAGTTTGCTGCACTTCTTTCCTGATTCCTTTTTTGGGACCGTTACTTCTAATCATATTCCTACGCTTCCGGAACTCTATCACTCACAGCTGAAGCCGCACTCACACATGTTGCTACCGGACGCCGCTTTCTAATATTCTCCGGTTTAGTATTTCCTCTGCTGCTAATACCGCTCTCCACGCTTCACCATCGTTTCTGGGGAAATCTGGTCTTATCACCACGCTGGTATTGGTATCGTATTGTATACAATGTTTAAGGTTTACAAATATAACGCTAAGTGTCATTACTTACCTGAGCTGTATTTTCACTGAATTAACCTCCTCCTTGCTGCTCAATATTGCGTGTGTGTTGGATCATTGTATATATATTTTAGAGTGTTTGTGTGAGTGCGTGAAACTAAAGGAAAGTTATTTGAACATTACTTGAACTTTATCAACTTATTTCATATCCTGAATATAAAGGAATTTTTTCTCATTTTTTCTTTGATCATAAACGAATCATTGTTTATATAGTAGAAGCTTGATAAGCTTCTCCCATAAGAATTATTATTATCATTCATAGTGGTATAGTCCATACTTTCATTTCAATTACTAAAGTAAATGCTCACCTTGTGCATGCGAGTATATTAAGTTATATATATTTGCTGTTTACAAGAAAAGAGCTACATTCCCTTTATTTTATTTTTCTCTAAAGTTGTGAGACAAATTTATTCACACATATCACAGAATTTTCAGGCCTTAAAAAGAAAGTTTTTTTTTTTTTTTTTTGGAATATGGATCCTAATGAAATTAAAAATGAATTTTCTAATATTCATCAGAAACTAGAATATCTTGCTAGAGCATTAACAGAGGTACAAACCTGAAAATAAAGCTCTCAAAACCATAATAAAAGATTGTATGTCAGGGAAAGAAGCAGGAATTGCTGAACCTCACATACAATACCCACAACCATTTTCTGGCAAACGCAGCGAATTCAGGGATTTTAAAAGTGCATGTAAACTTCTTTTCTCACTTAGACCTAAAACATATCATAGTGAAAGGATAAAGGTCTGTACCACTATTTCCTTCCTACAGGGGGAGCCACGCTCCTGGGCCAATAGATTTTTTGAAAGTGAACATTCAATATTGGATTCGCTTGAAGAATTTTTTTTAGCTGTGACTGCCTTGTATGAGGATTCCCACACTCAAATAACAGCTGAAAATAAATTAAGATCTATGAAACAAGGGAAAAGAAACATTGAAGAATATATTACTGAATTTCAAATGTGGATAGATGACTCTCAATGGAACGAGATCAGTTTAAAGAATCAATTCAGATTGGGTCTCTCTGAATCCCTTAAAGATGAATTGTCACGATTAGAGATGCCTGACACACTGAATGGGTTGATGAAATTAAGCACCACCTTGGACCGAAGGTTACGTGAAAGAAAGGCTGAAAAAGCTTCTTATGAAGTGGTGCCCAGACGTTCATATCCCTATGTTACAACCATGGAAAAAGCTGTTTCAAATAAGGTTCCTATGGAAATTGGAACTATAAGGGGTCCTCTAACCCCAGAGGAAAAGATTAGACGTAGATTAGAAAATCTCTGTCTTTATTGTGGACAAAAAGACCACTCCGTCACAAATTGTCCATCTCTATTGAGACAGAAAAAGGGTAAGGGTAGTTTCAAAAACAATATTTTTCACATTTCTCAAAACCCCCATCTCACTCTCACTTTTTCTTTACAGTGGGATCAGAAAAACGTGCGCTCTAACGCTTTGATTGATTCAGGGGCATCAGGAAACTATATAGACATAGCATATGTTAAGCTCAATAAAATTCCAACTGTTGTTAAGACACATCCTGTTTCTGTTAAACTTATTGATGGTTCTATTATACAACAGGGCCCCATTACTCATCAGACAATCCCTTTACTCATAATAACTGACCAAGGACATTCTGAATATATTACTTTTGACCTCATACCTATCTACATGCATATTATTATCTTAGGTTTTAACTGGTTACAAATACATAATCCTCATATTGACTGGTCATCACAACAAATAAAATTTGACTCTGATTATTGTACTAAGACTTGTTTTCCCTATCAGGTAATCTCTACTATTGAACATGAGCTACCACAAATTTATCAGGACCTGGCAGAGGTATTTGACCTCAAGGAGGCAGAAAACCTCCCACCACATAGGGAATTTGACTGTCCCATTGATTTAATACCGGGATCTCAGATACCACATGGTAAGATTTACCCTCTTTCGCAAGAAGAATTGGTATATCTAAGATCATATTTAGATGAAAACTTGCGAAAAGGGTTCATCTCACACTCAACATCCCCTGCTGCTGCAGGATTATTTTTAGTACGCAACAAAGATGGGACAATAAGACCCATTATAGACTACAGGGCATTGAATGAAATAACAATTAAAAATAGGTATCCTTTACCTCTCATACCAGAGTTACTCGAAAGATTAAATGAGGCCACGATCTATTCGAAATTAGATCTAAAGGGCGCTTATAATCTTATTCGCATAAAGGAAGGGCACGAATGGAAAACCGCGTTCAGAACCCGCTATGGTCTTTTCCAGTATAACGTAATGCCCTTTGGTTTGAGCAATGCTCCCGCAACCTTCCAACATTTTATCAACGAGATTTTTCATGATCTAATGGATATCTGTGTCATCATATATCTAGATGATATTCTGATTTATTCGAAATCTCCCATAGAACATGAAAAACATGTTAGGTGGGTTCTTACTCGACTCAAGGAGCATAAGTTATATGCAAAGCTAGAAAAATGTGTTTTTCATGTCTCAAAAATAAAATTTTTGGGTTATATAATTACCCCAAACAAAATAGAAATGGATCCTGAAAAAGTATCCGCTATTAAAGACTGGCCTAAACCTACTACAGTAAAAGCATTACAGCGATTTATTGGTTTCGCAAATTATTACCGTAAATTTATAAAAAACTTCTCCTCAGTGATAAAACCATTAACACAATTAACTAGCATAAAACAGCACTTTAAGTGGTCTGAACAAGCCCAGAAGACTTTTGATAGTCTTAAGGAAATGTTCACAACAGCTCCAATACTAACACTGCCTAAATTTGATCAACAGTTCCTGTTGGAAGTTGATGCATCTAATACAGGCATAGGGGCTGTTCTTTCCCAACAAAATAAGGAGACAGGTGAAGTTCATCCCATTGCGTTCTATTCAAGAACATTGACTTCTGCAGAAACTAACTATAGTGTTGGAGACAAAGAACTCCTTGCTATTAAGTGTTCTCTAGAACAATGGAGACACCTACTAGAAGGATCAGTAATTCCATTCCTTATATATACTGATCATAAAAATTTAGAATACTTAAAAAAGAATAAGACTTTAACAGCAAGGCAAGCAAGATGGTCACTCTTTCTAGATCGCTTTAACTTTCTAATAACTTATAAACCTGGGAGTCAAAACACAAAGGCAGATGCACTTTCACGTATTTATGAGATACTTCCACAGGAACAACCTAACTTCACTATTCCACCAGAAAAGATAATAGGTACTTTAACACCTTTAGAAGAAGAGATTTACAACGCTCTAAAACATGATTCAATACCATTACAAAATTGTTCCAAAGATCCTACTACAGGTCTTTTTTATCATGAAGAAAAGTTATACATACCTGAGAAAATAAGAGCTTCCATTCTCACACATACCCATGATGACACCATATCTGGTCACCCAGGGATACAGAAAACCATTGAACTTACCCGTCGTAAGTTTTGGTGGCCAGGAATGAATAAATACATTTATGATTATGTCTCTAGGTGTGAGAATTGTGCTAGAAATAAAATTGAACATAAAAAACCCATAGGGTTACTTAGACCTCTGCCCATTCCAGATAAACCATGGAGTACTATTGCCATGGATTTTATAGTGGAGTTACCTGCATCACAACAATATAACACTATCATGGTAGTAGTTGACCATTTAACAAGACTGGCTCATTTTATTCCACTTAAGGGATTACCAACTGCCATGACTACAGCTAAAGTATTTCTTGATCAGGTTGTAAGACTACATGGTTTACCCTCTAATATTATTACTGACAGGGGTACCCAATTCACCTCTTCGTTCTGGAGATCTTTGTGTAAATTACTGAAAATTGATCATCGCTACACTACTGCTTTTCATCCTCAGACAAATGGCTTGACAGAAAGACTCAACCAGACTATTGAACACTTTTTACGTTCTTATATTTCACATTTACAAGATGACTGGCTAATTTACCTTCCTATGGCTGAATTTACTCATAATAATTCATTCTGTTCCTCAACCAAAACATCCCCCTTCTTCGCAACTTATGGGTACCATCCTAATACTATAACCTTGTCCCACAAAACAGTAAATTCCCCTTCAGCTTTAGATTTTTCTTCCAAGCTTCAAGATCGATTAAGAGTATTGAAAAAACATCTAGCCGAAGCTAAGGAATATCAAAAGAAATACTATGATCGGAAACATTCAATTGGACCTGAATATAAAATAGGTGACCTAGTATTACTCTCTACTAAAAACCTCAAACTTCAGGTCCCTAGCAAGAAATTGGCTAACCAATTTCTGGGACCATACCCTGTGGAACAGGTAATAAATCCCAATGTGGTCAAGCTCACGTTACCCAAGGACTACAAGTTTCATCCCACTTTTCATATTTCATTACTAAAACCTTTTGATTCAATGACACGTACGACAGTTGATCTTCCACCTCCTATCTCAGTGGATCTTCCAGAGGAATTTGAAGTTGAATCTATATTGGATTCTAGGATTCGACGACAAAGATTAGAATATCTTATCAGATGGAAGGGTTATGGTCCAGAGGATGATTCCTGGCATCTTCATTCGGAAGTTCATGCCCCTCGTTTGGTGAAGTCTTTCCATCATCGTTACCCCCTTAAACCTGGTCTGGAATCCCCGGGGGTGATTCCCTGAGAAGGGGGGGGATGTGATATCCCTTTAAGACTTTCTGACTATCAGCACTTCCTCCTATTTAAGGAAGTGCTTCTCCATTACTCAGTGCCTGAAAATTAAAGTGGATTCTCTCATCCTTTGCTATTGCTCATTTCAAGCAGTTTATTTTTCCCTTTCAGGTCTAAAGTATCTAATAATTTTTGAAGGCTGATTGTTCTTACAGTTTGCTGCACTTCTTTCCTGATTCCTTTTTTGGGACCGTTACTTCTAATCATATTCCTACGCTTCCGGAACTCTATCACTCACAGCTGAAGCCGCACTCACACATGTTGCTACCGGACGCCGCTTTCTAATATTCTCCGGTTTAGTATTTCCTCTGCTGCTAATACCGCTCTCCACGCTTCACCATCGTTTCTGGGGAAATCTGGTCTTATCACCACGCTGGTATTGGTATCGTATTGTATACAATGTTTAAGGTTTACAAATATAACGCTAAGTGTCATTACTTACCTGAGCTGTATTTTCACTGAATTAACCTCCTCCTTGCTGCTCAATATTGCGTGTGTGTTGGATCATTGTATATATATTTTAGAGTGTTTGTGTGAGTGCGTGAAACTAAAGGAAAGTTATTTGAACATTACTTGAACTTTATCAACTTATTTCATATCCTGAATATAAAGGAATTTTTTCTCATTTTTTCTTTGATCATAAACGAATCATTGTTTATATAGTAGAAGCTTGATAAGCTTCTCCCATAAGAATTATTATTATCATTCATAGTGGTATAGTCCATACTTTCATTTCAATTACTAAAGTAAATGCTCACCTTGTGCATGCGAGTATATTAAGTTATATATATTTGCTGTTTACAAGAAAAGAGCTACATTCCCTTTATTTTATTTTTCTCTAAAGTTGTGAGACAAATTTATTCACACATATCACACATCTTCACCAAGCCGAGCCAAATTCTTCATCCAAGCGGAGCAAGAAGAGGTCCTCCATCCGGTAGAAGTCTTCATCCAAGCGGGGCAGAAGAGGTCTTCCATCCGATTGAAGTCTTCATCCAAGAGGCATCTTCTATCGTCATCCATCCGGAGCGGAGCGGCAGCATCCTGAAGACCTCCGACACGGAACATCCATCCTGGCTGACGACTGAACGACGAATGACGGTTCCTTTAAATGACGTCATCCAAGATGGCGTCCCTCGAATTCCGATTTGCTGATAGGATTCTATCAGCCAATCGGAATTAAGGTAGAAATATTCTGATTGGCTGATGGAATCAGCCAATCAGAATCAAGTTCAATCCAATTGGCTGATCCAATCAGCCAATCAGATAAAGCTCACATTATATTGGCTGATCGGAACAGCCAATAGAATGCGAGCTCAATCTGATTGGCTGATTGGATTGAACTTGATTCCATCAGCCAATCAGAATATTTCTACCTTAATTCCGATTGGCTGATAGAATCCTATCTGTTCAGGGCTGGTAAGGTAAAAGAGCTTTGAACTTTAGTAATTTAGAATAGGGTAGGACATTTTTTTTATTTTGGGGGGCTTTGTTATTTTATTAGGGGGCTTAGAGTAGGTGTAATTAGTTTAAAATTGTTGTAATATATTTCTAATGTTTGTAAATATTTTTTTATTTTTTGTAACTTAGTTCTTTTTATTTTTTGTACTTTAGTTAGTTTATTTAATTGTATTTATTTGTAGGAATTGTATTTAATTTATTTATTGATAGTGTAGTTTTAGGTTTAATTGTAGATAATTATAGGTATTTTATTTAATTAATTTATTGATAGTGTAGTGATAGGTTTAATTGTAACTTAGGTTAGGATTTATTTTACAGGTAAATTTGTAATTATTTTAACTATTTTAGCTATTAAATAGTTCTTAACTATTTAATAGCTATTGTACCTGGTTAAAATAAATACAAAGTTACCTGTAAAATAAATATAAATCCTAAAATAGCTATAATATAATTATAATTTATATTGTAGCTATATTAGGATTTTTTTTACAGGTAAGTATTTAGCTTTAAATAGGAATAATTTATTTAATAAGCGTTAATTAATTTTGTTAGATTAAAATTATATTTAACTTAGGGGGGTGTTAGTGTTAGGGTTAGACTTAGCTTTAGGGGTTAATACATTTATTAGAATAGCGGCGAGATTAGGTCGGCAGATTAGGGGTTAATAATTGAAGTTAGGTGTCGGCGATGTTAGGGAGGGCAGATTAGGGGTTAATACTATTTATTATAGGGTTAGTGAGGCGGATTAGGGGTTAATAACTTTATAATAATAGCGGTGCGGTCCGGTCGGCAGATTAGGGGTCAATAAGTGTAGTTAGGTGGAGGCGACATTGTGGGGGGCAGATTAGGGGTTAATAAATATAATATAGGGGTCGGCGGTGTTAGGGGCAGCAGATTAGGGGTACATAGGGATAATGTAAGTAGCGGCGGTTTACGGAGCGGCAGATTAGGGGTTAAAAATAATATGCAGGGGTCAGCGATAGCGGGGGGGGGCAGATTAGGGGTTAATAAGTGTAAGGCTAGGGGTGTTTAGACTCGGGGTACATGTTAGAGTGTTAGGTGCAGACGTAGGAAGTGTTTCCCCATAGCAAACAATGGGGCTGCGTTAGGAGCTGAACTCGGCTTTTTTGCAGGTGTTAGGTTTTTTTTCAGCTCAAACAGCCCCATTGTTTCCTATGGGGGAATCGTGCATGAGCACGTTTTTGAGGCTGGCCGCGTCCATAAGCAACTCTGGTATCGAGAGTTGCAGTGGCGTTAAATATGCTCTACGCTCCTTTTTTGGAGCCTAACGCAGCCATTCTGTGGACTCTCAATACCAGAGTTATTTTAAAGGTGCGGCCAGAAAAAAGCCAGCGTTAGATACGAGGGTCCTTACCGACAAAATTCTAAATCTAGCCGTTAATTTTTACAAATTTTTACAAAAAATATTCAATTACTATTGAGTTTCAGCACTTGTTATGTGTATAAATATTGAAAGAGCTTTTAGTTAAAGACATATACACTCATTAAAGGGTAGTTACGTATTGTACAGGTAACGTACCTGCATATCCATTTCTACAATACACATGTGCTATTCCTTCAAAGTACCTTTTTGGAATGCTTCTCTTATTCCAGCCTGGACCCTGTCACTAGTCAGTTTATTTGATCCAAGAGATCATAGATTATTGGTCTGTGATTGAGTGCCAACACTCCAAATGTTTTATAAGAAACATTTATATGAGATTGCCTCATTAAGGCCTCTTGGTGCGACTGATTGTAACTCATGGATCCATCTAAATTATTTTTGCAGGAGTGTTTTTGTAATGTCACCCCTTCTTCCTCTCAATTTTATTTGCTCAATTGCAAAGAAAAAGATCTCATACTTATGTCCTTGATGTACAGTGTTCATGTGTTGTGCCACCAGTATGTTACGGTTCCATTTGATATCACCTACATCTTCTAGTACTCTTGTACGTAGTTCTCTGGAGGTTTCACCCATGTAAATTCTAGGGCATTTGCACATAGCGACATAGATCACTCTTTTAGATCTACAGTTTAAGAAATCTGAAATTTCATATTTTCTACCCGTTTTCGGGTGTATGAAGATTTTTGTCGGGCCATATTTTTACAAGCCTGACATCTGCCACATTTATGGAAACCTTTTGTTTCTTTCAGCCATGTTCTGGCTTGCTCTTGTGAATAATGATTGTTCATTAGAATATCTTTTAGATTCTTAGATCTTCTGTGTGTTATCACTTGTTTTTCAATGATTATTTCTGTAAGGTCCTCATCTTCCTGAAGTACATGCCAGTGTCTCTGAGAAATATTTTTGATAGAGCTATTCTTATCATCAAAGGTTCCTATTATTCTTAAAGTCTGTGGCTCGCTTTTTTGTATATTTGTCCTTGCGCATTGGTTATCAATATTTATACACATAACAAGTGCTGAAACTCAATAGTAATTGAATATTTATTGTAAAAATTTGTAAAAAATTAAATAACTCAAAAAATAAAATGCCTTTCCCTACCCATAATATTAAACAACAACGTATATCTATGAATATAATCTTAGAAATATTTGATTGCAATATACAAAGGTGTTATTAGTCATAACGATCTGGAATACAATCTGTTTCCTTGTTTCTCGATAACATGTTGCTGTTAAACATGGGTCACATATATAGAATGTTACATTACATAGTGATCCTAATAAGTTATTCACAGTTCCAATAAAAGATACGCACTAAAGGGGGGCGGAGCCAGCCATCAAGGTGAATGGCTGCACTTTGAGTGAGCTCCTGAGGCAGCCCCAGATTAAACTCCTAAAACCGTGTACAAGGTACAAGAAATTTACTTTAGCTATGGATGCTAACACTTGAAGATCAATCCTCACACTTTATTCGACTTGAAAAAGACGTGAAAAAGATGCGATCGCACTTCCGGTCCGGATTCGGCCTCAGCCATCTACTACAGCCCCTGGCTTCATTTTGGGCCTTACACAAAACTACTGCAAACAGGAGGACAAGGCCTGGGTCATTCTCTCTATGCCTCTAAGGGTCACTATGGCTCCTCAGGGTACCTGAATCTGCTTTTTCCTGACCGGATTACCAGTTTTACATTCTACTGATTTCAGGCTATCTTGAGGCCTATACCGGTCCACTCCGGTCTATTTAATATCAGCTCTTACCATGAGGAATCATCTGAGGAGGTAATCAAATCAATTCTGTTCAGCAGAATCCTAATGACATTAAGCTTGTATTAATATATATATTTACAGGAGGTTAACTAGCATGACATATGTATTTTAAAGTACCTCACACATCACCCACATGAGGCCTATACAAGATTCTCATCTCTGTGATGATTAATTAGAGCTGTATACTACCATGATAAAGAAGCCTGCTATAAATATAATATAACCACAAATCACATATCATGCAACACTTTTATACATCCTTCATTTGAGAACAACAAGCAGCAACTACTTACATCCACATGGGGTGACCTATTCCCCTCCAGGCCTACATATTACATTAATCCTGGCTGTGGGTTATTTTGGCAGTTTTCTACCGCTTATTGCAGGATTGCTCAAATTATGACCATTGCTTTTTCTAAAAAATGTTCCTGCTTCAAATACCGCTACATAGCTGAATCAATCCTCACAATCAAAGGGATGCTAAAGAAGACTCCTTAGACATTGCCTAACTGTACAATAAAAGACAGATGTACTTGCTACGTGAATATTAACTAACTCTCTGCATGTTTACCCTAACATGACTCCTACTCTACTTAAAAACCACAACTGAAATCACTGAATATTTATAGACTACATGACATATACTGTGGGTGCATATTTGTCACGTCTAATTACGCAACTAAGCTGGACATCCTAGCTCCTATCTACATATACCTTATTGGTGGAGGGCCATTGGTCTCTGATTCATGCTGGGTCCAACTATATAGTACTTATGCAAAATAGTCTACTGTACTCAGAAGTAGTTTATTAGTATGGTAATAGAGTAAAACTAAACCATAAAACATCTAAATAAAACAATGCATGTCTAGATGTACATTTAGACCTTTAGGGGTCAATGTGTCAAGTAGGTAGATCCATTTAGTCTCCCTTTGGATTAATAATCTACCCCTGTCGCCCCCCCTGAGAGGGGGGGATGTGGTCAATGATAATAAAACGTAAATCTGCCACTGTATGTTGCCCCTGTAAAAAATGTCTAGTGACAGGTTGATCAGATTTGCCATCCTTGATGGCAGTCCTTATAGCTGACCTGTGGTTTGCAATCCTTGTTTGTGAGTCATCCTGGGTCTTACACACGTAAAACTTACCACAAGGACAGTGAAGCATATAAATGACATACCTAGTGGCGCAAGTGACCCTATGTCTAATCTCAAATCTTTTGTTAAACCATGGATCTATAAAATATTTACTCTGGGCTGTACCACTACATGTAGTGCATCAACTGCACTGGAAGCACCCGTTATTGATAGTGTTTAACCAAGTTTTAGTAGTGTAACTAGATTTGTAATCAGGACACATCAACATGTCCTTTAAGAATGTTGCTCTCTTGTACCTGACCATGGGTGGGTGCATCCATATCACCAAAGGGTAATGCAGGGTCTGTAGAGATAATCTTCCAATATTCACTTAAGGCCCTGGGGAAGTTAGTTTTTTCCAGAGTAAACATAGTAGAAAAGACAAGTCGCTCTTTATCATTTTCCCCACTCTCCTTTTTCTCATTTTTATCAAGTGCTTGTACCTGCGACATACCAATGGCAAGGGAGACTAAATGGATCTACCTACTTGACACATTGACTCCTATAGGTCTAAATGTACATCTAGACATGCATTGTTTTATTTAGATGTATTATGGTTCAGTTTTACTCTATTATCATACTGATAAACTACTTCTGAGTACAGTAGACTATTTTGCATAAGTACTATATAGTTGGACCCAGAATGAATCAGAGACCACTGTCCCTCCACTAATAAGGTATATGTAGGTAGGAGCTAGGATGTCCAGCTTAGTTGCGTAAGTAGACGTGACTAATATGCACCCACAATATATGTCATGTAGTCTATAAATATTTAGAATCACTATGATATCCTATAGTTGCATCTAACCATGTTGGATGAATCATACCCTATACTGACTTCGAGATTGTGATATTACATCTAGGTTCTACATGTTAGACATAGATGTAGTGTGTTAAGCAACTCTGTCATAGAGATTTCAGTTGTGTTTTTTAAGTAGAGTAGGACTCATGTTAGGGACAACAAGGAGATAATATTCCCATAGTTAATATTCACTTAGCAAGTACATATGCCTTTAATTGTACAGTGGGGGGATGTTTAGTGAGTCTTCTTTAGCATCAGTTGATTGTGAGGATTGATTCTGTTATGCAGTGGCATCACTAGATAGGGGCTGAGCCTTTTTAATTTTGACTTTGGTGTGTTTGTTTTTTGAACAGTCTGGGCTACCGTACAGAGTCACTCGCATGTGCAGTTCTGCGATGGGGACGCTTCAGTATCCAGATTCACTGGTGAAGGGGAAACTATATATATATATATATATATATATATATATATAAGGTAACTTTTTATGTTTATGTAAGTCTGCGAACGGAGGGGACCCAGAAAACGTTTACTGATTAAACATTACGTTTATTTTTGAACACGGAGAGTGCCTTCTTTTGTGGACTGTATTCAGTTAATGTTGGAGTGCACCCCAGGTGTGAGTCCTGTATCCCATTGGGACTTATATATATATATATATATACATACAAAACACGGAAGGGGACTGCACTCTTAGAGGCCTAGTTATCAAAGGTCTTGCGGACCTGATCCATATTCAGCATTGCACCAGCGGCTCTTGTGAGCTGCTGATGCAACGCCGCCCCCTGCAGACTCGCGGCCGCCAGCAGGGGGTGTCAATCAACCTGATCGTACTCATTCGGGTTGAATTGTGGCAATTCCTGTCTGCCTGCTGAGAGCAGGCCGACAGGGTTATGGAGCAGCAGTCTTTAGACCAATGCTTCATAACTGCTGTTTTTGGCGAGCCTGCAGGCTTGCCAGCAACACGGGGTGTCAAGCTCCATACAGAGCTTGATAGATAGGCCGCATAGACTGGACTGAGTACACATCCTGTGAGCCTGCAACATGCTCAGCCCTGGGTGCTCAATAGCCCTCTCAGAAAGCTGTGCTCTAGAGTCCCAGGCAGTTAGTTACTTCCAGTTATTGAGCACCCAGGGCTGAACATGTTGCAGGGTCATAGGATGTGCACCCAGTCCAGTCTGGGAGTGCAGTCCCCTTCCGTGTTTTGTATATGTCTAGGGTAATTACATACAGGGCCAGACTGGGAATAAAAAGCAGACCTGGAAAAATACGAAGACCAGCCCTATTTTCTGTTTAGTTGGTATAATGCACATGCCTCTTTTTTTTCAAAGGGGATTACTGGGATACTCCTCCAATATCAAATTATATTACTTTGCATTAAATAAAAATGCAAGATTGATGTTATTTATGCACCCTACAACCCAATTTCATTCATTAATCACTCTTTTAAATTGTAAATTTCCAGCCGCAGCTGCTACAGCACACTGGAAAATCTGATATCCTGATAGGCCGATCCAGTTCTGATTAAATAAGCCTCTGCACCATTCACTTGTTCCCAGTTTGTTTGATTGAGAGCTTGCATTTGTATGGCTGTATTAGGGAACCAGGTTTTCTGAGAGACTTTGACATGGTACCTGGGCTTGCCCCATTTGACCAGATGCGATAACTAACTCTTCAAGTTTTGCTTTTAATCTGAGCTGAAAGCTTGCAAGCAAGTGCTGGACTTTCTCTGTGTGTTGTATTCATTTATTTAGTATTTTCCCTATGGGCCTTGCACCCAGACTTGTCTGGTTTTAACTGTCTGGGACTCTGGAGTAGGGATGGGCGAATGTTTAGCAACATTCGAAAAATGAAACAAATTTTAACACATTCGTTCGTTCGAATCGAATTTCATATGCTTATTATAGAATTTTTAAGAATATTCGGATTTATAAATCGAATTTCGGTAATAACATTCGTTCTAATATTCGAATTCGGAAATTTACACATTCGCCCATCCCTACTCTGGAGACAGCACAGCTTCCTGAGAGTGTTATTATGCATCCACGGCTGACCATATTGCAGCTTCATAGGATGTGTACCCAGTCCAGTCTGAGAGTGTAGTCTCCTTCTATGTTTTGTATATGTCTAGGGTGATTACATAAGCCTGCACACCCTTCACGTGTTCCCAGTTTGTTTGATTGAGAGCTTGCATTTGTACGGCTGTATTAGGGACCCAGGTTTAGGGAGAGACCTTGACGTGGTACTTGGACTTGTCCCATTTGGCCAGATGTGGTAACTAACTCTCCCAGTTTTGCTCTTATTCTTAGCTGAGAGCTTGCAAGCAAATGCTGGACTTCCGCTGTGTGTTGCATTAATTTATGTTGTAATTTTCCCTATGGGCCTTCCTCCCAGACAGTCTGAGAGTGCAGTCCCCTTCCGTGTTTTTTTACGTCCTTCACTTGTTTCCAGTTTGTTTGATTAAGAGCTTGCATTTGTATGGCTGTATTAGGGACCCAGTTTTTGGGAGAGACCTTAACATGGTACCAGGGCTTGTCCCATTTGGCCAGATGCGGTAACTAGCTCTTCCAGTTTTGCTTTTCATCTTAGCTGAGAGCTTACAAGCGAGTGCTGGACTTTCTCTGTGTGATATATATATATATATATATATGTATAATGTCCAATTATCAGAAGGCACTCTCTGGATTTAAAAAAAGTTATCTTTGAATCTATGTGATGTTTAGGGGTTTCATCCCTGTCTTAAACACATATATATTGGTGGCCTTTCCTTTTTTCACATTTTATTTTCTGTTTCTGAAGATCCTAACCCCATTAAAACCTCATGTTCTGGCTTATTAGATTTTTCTTTTGGGGGAGCCTTATTTTTTTCAAGAGCAAGCGATAATCATTAAAATGAGGGGTCTTATTCATCTGTAGCTGCTAAGGGAGCTGAGATCGATGGGTTTGAATTTTCTCCCCATCGAGCTTAATTTCATTGAAACTGCCCTTTTGATACATCACCACACATTTGTAATCATGTCACAGAACTACCATTGAAGGTGTGGAACTCCTCCCACTTAGCCACCAATGATACTAGGCCTGTAGTGCGGGGAATCATTGAAAACAGCTTCTAATCGCAATACCCATGCATGACAAGACCGGCTAGCCATGAGAATACAGGTTATAATGCACATGATGAGAGCAGCTCATCAAACACATTGAAGTAGTTTAATGGTTGGAATGGACACCAATGTTTGCAACTATCATTACAGGCACTTGTAATTTCTGTTCCTGCTGCAATAAGGCATACTGTACTTTTTGGAGGCCTAATACATCATTCAAACCCTAATTGTAGAAGTCTTTATAAGTTCTCTGTTTTCAGCCTGTGGTTTCCTTGTGTATTGAGTTAATTACTCTACTCTGACAATTACTATTTGGATATAAAGATTTGACTTCTGCTTTTTCTTGTTTACTCTTCATTTTAACCCTTTGTTTGGACTGTCTTGGTATTTGACTTTAGCTTGTTAATGGATTTTTTTAATGATTTTGTGCTGCTTTTCCCTGTGATTACTTACTAGTATAAAACACTAACTATGAATAGCAATCTAGTATGTAGCATATCGGTAAAAAAAATCCTATTGCACATGCGCAGTCTTATTTGAAGGCGAAACAGAGAGATGCTTGTGAACGAGAATTAGTGGGAGGAATGGAGGCATTTGTAGAGCGGCCCATGGGTTGACTTTGCTAAAAATAAAAACTCCCATAGCAGGAGCGGCTTGCTGGGCGGAGAATGAAGACTGGATCAACGGTTATAACAGATAAGTTATAAATGATATAACTTTATTTTTTACACACTTTATTTGAAGAAAAAAAGTTTATATTTTAAAACAATATGCTATGAATATATGTGAAACGGATAACAATATAATTTACTGACACTTTAATTGTTGTTCATTTTGTAGGAGCTGATTAAAGTGCTAGGGAGAGTTCAGTTACTAAGTTTAGTCTCATTGCTCTCTTACCCCTGGACTCTGTGTCTACATCCAATGCTCTAGTAAGGGCTTGTGGTGACGTAGGCCTCTAAGCCTTTGATTCCAGCTTGCTTCATTCTGAAACAACTCCACCTGACACTGAGAATATGCATGCTCATACAGGAAAGCAGTTTGTTGTTTGTTGCAGTAGCCCCAAGAAGAAATGAAAACATGGTTCCAAAAAAAAGATAATGACTTGTACTAACTATTTTTGTTTGAAGAATACAAATGTCTTAAAGTGAAAATATTCCACTTAAAAATAAGTAAATCTAGGTTAAAAAAATAAAACTGCAGTACATTTGCTGGATTGAGTACAGCTGCAATAAAACTATAACTAGGGATGAGTCAATTATGTTTTCTGCAAAGCAGATGATGTACATTAAAAAGAACAAGTAAAAAAAATAAAAAATATTGAACTGATTAAAAAATAGAAAGCAATAAATCGCTTAGCATAAACAAATTGACTTTCAACAGTGCCTAACCCAGTGATTAATACTAAAAGATGATAACATGAACTTGTGGAGATGTTCAACGTAGAAATAAGCCATATCCAATTATAAAAATAAAACAGAAATGAAGATTGAAAATACTTATTTTTTACTATTAGTAGCTGAGAGTAGCTGGGCAATCAAGAGAATTTGAGGTCCATGTCTGCAAAGAAAAGGTAATGCTACGCTGATCATCTCAAAGTACACATTTTCCATACAAAAAAAAAAGTCTGAACTGGACTTGGCTTTTATATTTTTCAGTAAAGAACACACAGACCCAGTTAACTGAAAACCATAATCATTCAAATCAAAAGCATAATATTTATATATGTAGTTTCAAGTCTAAAGAACTTATAGATTGTCTAATATGTGTCAAACTGTTAAAATAATGTGTGACAAAAAATCTGCTAAAACAATGTATTACTACTATGCTGATTATGGTTACACCATTCATCTTTTTTCAGTGATTTGTGTTTTTTTTAAATCGAATTATAGTTATTTAAGACTTTTATCTTAGTTACTGACATAATTTGTGTATGGTTATTCTCAAATCTTCCTAGAAACAAAAAATAAGTGGTCAATGCAAGAGGAAAAGCCAATGGGCTCCATTTTAACAAATGCCAGATAGACAAGGTTTGATTCCTGGAACCTTTTCCGTCCAGTAGTGTGGCAAGCAGGAAGCATGCACTGCCTACAGTTATCATAGCACAAGCAGATGTCTGTGAAGCCACTCCCCCTTCTCTTGTACAAATAATCCCACAAGAGCAGGGCTTGTCAACCATATTAATCTGGGTGGTTTAACTGCACCACCCTTGAAGTGACGGAAAGGTTAAAGGGATACTAAATCCAATTTTTTTTCTTTCATGTTTTAGATTTACTCCTATTATCATTTTTTTCCGTTCTCTTGGTATCTTTATTTGAAAAAGCAGGAATGAAAGCTTTGGAGCCGGCCCATTTTAGGTTGAGAACCTGGGTTGCACTTGCTGATTGGATGGCTAAATGTAGTCACCAATCAGCAAGTGCTATCCAGTGTACTGAACCAAAAATGTGCTCCTGTTTTTTCAAATAAAGATGTGAAAAGAATGTAGAAAAATTGATAATAGGAGAACATTAGAAAGTTGCTTAAATTGCATGCTCTATCTGAATCATGAAATAAAAAAAAAATTGAATTTAGTATCCCTTTAAGTAGCAGTGGTCTAAAAATGGCAGCTACTTAAAGGGACATTCTAGTCAAAATTTAAATGCACATAGATGAATAATATCTTAAATAGTAACATAGTTTTAATATACACTGGTTTAGTTTAAAACATTTTTTCTGCACATGCATATGAAGCATTGATAGATATTCTCAGTGCACCGACATTTTAAATATTACAGCTGCTCAGAGTGCAAGTGGGGCTTGTAGCATGTCATTAACCCCTTAATGACAACTGACGTACCAGGTACGTCATGCAAAAACTAACAGTTAATGACAATAGACGTACCTGGTACGTCAGTTGTCTAACAGAGTGCTGGAAGCGATCACAATCGCTTCCAGCAGCTCTGAGGGTATTGCAGTGATGCTTCGATATGGAGGCACCCTGCAATACCCCTTTACAAGCCTCCGATGCAGAGAGAGCCACTCGGTGGCCCTCTCTGCACCGGTAGCGATGGTGCAGTTGTCCGGATGGGAGGGAGCGTGCGTGCGTGTGCACGAGGCGCGTGAGCGGGCACATAGCACGCGTGCACCTGCATGGAGGTGGGCGCTGGGTGCGCGTGCACATACACGCGCGTGCACGTGTGCGCATGCACGTATGCACGCGCGCATTAGCCACACTGACACCAATGAATTAGGGCTGAAAGGCAGATAAAGTTAAAAAAAATAATTAAATTTAAAACGATCTGGGAGGGGGGTCGTGGTATTGTGGGGGGGGCTGCTACACTACAGAAAGAGTTTTAAGTTAAAAACCCAAGTACCCAAGTACCCAAGATGGCGGTAATTAGGTAGGGGAGAGGGTTAGAGAGCTGGAGGGGGAGATCAGGGAGGTTTTGGCTAAGGCAGGGGTCTATCACAGCTAAAATATTTTATTATTTTTATTTAAAAAAAAATAAAACTCTTTTATTTAGTACTGGCAGACTTTCTGCCAGTACTTAAGATGGCGGGAACAATTGTGGGGAGGGAAGAGAGCTGTTTGGGAGGGATCAGGGGGTAGGATGTGTCAGGTGGGAGGCTGATCTCTAAAATTAACCCTGCAAGCTCCCTACAAGCTACCTAATTTAACCCCTGCACTGCTGGGCATAATTCACGTGTGGTGCGCAGCAGCATTTAGCGGCCTTCTAATTACCAAAAAACAACGCCAAAGCCATATAAGTCTGCTATTTCTGAACAAAGGGGATCCCAGAGAAGCTTTTACAACAATTTCTGCCATAATAGCACAAGCTGTTTGTAAATAATTTCAGTGAGAAACCTAAAATTGTGAAAAATGTAAAAAAAAAATTTTTATTTGCTCGCATTTGGCGGTGAAATGGTGGCATAAAATATACCAAAATGGGCCTAGATCATTACTTGGGGTTGTCTACTACACTACACTAAAGCTAAAATTAAAATTAACCCTACAAGCTCCCTACAAGCTCCCTAATTAACCCCTTCACTCCTGGGCATAAAACACGTGTGGTGCGCAGCGGCATTTAGCGGCCTTCTAATTACCAAAAAGCAACCCCAAAGCCATATAAGTCTGTTATTTCTGAAAAAAGGGGATCCCAGAGAAGCATTTACAACCATTTGTGCCATAATTGCAGAAGCTGTTTGTAAATAATTTCAGTGGGAAACCTAAAGTTTGTGACAAAATTTGTGAAAAAGTGAACTTTCTTTTTTTTTTATCGCATTTGGCGGTGAAATGGTTGCATGAAATATACCAAAATGGGCCTAGATCAATACTTTGGGTTGTCTTCTAAAAAAAAATATATACATGTTAAGGGATATTCAGGTATTCTTGACAGATATCAGGGTTCCAATGTAACTAGCGCTAATTTTGAAAAATAGTGGTTTGGAAAGTGCTACTTGTATTTATTGCCCCATAAATTGCAAAAAAAGCAAAGAACAGGTAAACATTGGGTATTTCTAAACTCAGGACAAAATTTAGAAACTATTTAGCATGGGTGTTTTTTGGTGATTGTAGATGTGTAACATATTTTGGGGGTCAAAGTTAGAAAAAGTGTGTTTTTTTCAATTTTTTTCCTCATATTTTATATTTTTTTTTTAGTAAATTATAAGATATGATGAAAATAATGGTATCTTTAGAAAGCCCATTTAATGGTGAGAAAAACAGTATATAATATGTGTGGGTACAGTAAACGAGTAAGAGGAAAATTACAGCTAAACACAAACACTGCAGAAATGTAAAAATAGCCATTGTCATTAAGGGTAAGAAAATTGAAAAATGGTCCGGTCATTAAGGGGTTAATTAACTAATTATGTCATTACCATATGTAGAAGCACTTTTGTCTCACTGAGCAATTGAAATTTAAAATGCTGGTGCACAGAACATACATAAATACACTTTTGAAACAACTATAGCTTTTGTTAGAATTTTTTTCCTAATACAGTACATGTAAATTACAAAAATGCTTATATTCAAAACTGAAATGCATCCATGTGTATTCCAATTTAAGCTGGAATATTCTTTCAAGTAGCATTTCAAGACCAGTTGTGCAGCTTAATAAGCAGCATCTGTAGCCCAATGATTGAATGTAAATGAAATCACATTTTTTATGTTTCCATTTAAATCATGACATGTATGCAATTAATAATATTTATATGATTCTGAGCAATTTTATAAATTAAACTTTTTTAAATGTTTGAACATTCAATTTCAATCAGAAATAGAAAACAAATATTTCAACACTTTTCATACTTTAAAAGAGCGATCTGAGCAAATTATTTCAATGGGTATAAAAGTGCACAACTAAAATAACATTGTTTTTGTGAATGGGCCTATTGAAATTACCACTGCCATATTGGATCACAGCTTTACCAAACAGAAACAAGTGTTAAAAATAAAACATCCAAAACCAATCCTGAATGGAATGAAAAGAAGCGCCAATAGGGTGATAACGTATATACAAAAGTCAATTGCAGCAAGCGACGATGATTATACTCACAAACAAAGCGGCACTGATTTGCGCCAGACACAGCAGACCGGGACCTGTTCGTCACCCGGCAGACCAGCACTCGATAGAAACTCCAGGCGGTCACGTGGGACCCTTCAGCCAATCAGATACGGGAACACGTCCACACCTTACTCCTAGCGGCCGCTCCACCAATCCACAGACGATCTGGATACACACCTTCCTCCCTTAAGAGCACAGTGGAATACCTGTATTCAGTGAATACTTTGTAGGATACACAGGGCGTGTGGTACTAACGCCCAATATCCACTAAACCCAAGAGCTTGAATTCGAAATCACAGGAAAGGACTCCAAAGAGAGCTGGACAATATGATTTATAGTAGACATGTGGATAATTGCTAGTTCTCATTAACAAATTATATTATCGTTATCAGATTATGTTACAGTGGCAATTATTCTAGGTTAAATTAACATAACTTTATAATCATGTAGACATACTAACTATGTAATATTTTGTAGACAGGAATAGGTTATCATCAGTCTAATATCGGTACCATTGTCGGTTTTCTCTATGTTTAGAGGATTGTCACTATTATCATGCTGCTTTAATGGCGATTATTTCCTGTTATTGGGTTTATTCAAAACTGCAGGCAAATCTAATCTAATACTGTTACCAACCTGTATCAAATGTCACATTTGTTGTTTACGATATAGATAACTAGTATATATTGTAAAGTAATATAGGAAATTATTTTGTGTATATTGACATAACAACATTGCCAATGGGGGAGTGTGTTTTTTAAAGTAGAGCTTTTCATTGGTCCAGAGGGGTATTAATACAGCAGGTGTGTGTTAATGATTATTACAGCCTGATGAAACGGCTCTGTGCAGCCGAGAAACGTGTTGCTGGTTTCTTTTTAACTTTTTAAATAAATCCTTTTAATTATACCCCTTTGGAGTCCTTTCCTGTGATTTCGAATTCAAGCTCTTGGGTTTAGTGGATATTGGACGTTAGTACCACCCGCCCTGTGTATCCTACAAAGTATTCACTGAATACGGGTATTCCACTGTGCTCTTAAGGGAGGAAGGTGTGTATCCAGATTGTCTGTGGATTGGTGGAGCGGCCGCTAGGAGTAAGGTGTGGACGTGTTCCCGAACCTGATTGGCTGAAGGGTCCCACGTGACCGCCTGGAGTTTCTATCGAGTGCTGGTCTGCCGGGCGACGAACAGGTCCCGGTCTGCTGTGTCTGGCACAAATCAGTGCCGCTTTGTTTGTGAGTATAATCATCGTCGCTTGCTGCAATTGACTTTTGTATATACGTTATCACCCTATTGGCGCCTCTTTTCATTCCATTCAGGATTGGTTTTGGTCGTTGTCGTTTTATCTGAGAGAGCAGCCTTTTGATCTTCGCCCATTGTTTGTTCTTCATCTGCTTGGCGCCTAGCGCACCTCTAGAGTTTGACTTATCATTCTCTTTTTTCTAAAAATAAAACATTAAGCACTTCAACTTTAACACAAATTAGTGACATAGATAACCCAACACACACATATGAACACTATACCCTGTTCCATTAGAACCCACCATGAAAATATGAATATTTAACATTCAAATGTTCTGCACATAGAAGTGTTCAATTTATTTAGAAATACTTATTTCTACATATATCTAATGGTATTTTGGATACCCTGTTCAAATCCATTAAAGGGATAGTCCAGCCAAAATTGGAAACCACATGGGTGCATTTCGGTATTTAACAGAAGCAATTTTGTAATATACATGCATTTGCAAAAATGCTTCTAATAAAAGCTATAGCTGTTTCAAAAGTGTATTTAAATATGCACCGTGCACCAGCATTTTAAACACAACACTTGTTCGGAGAGCCTAAGGTGCTTGTACCATCTGGTAATGACTTAATTTGTTAATTGCTGACATGATACAAGGCCCACTGATGATCTGAGCAACTGCATTATTTAAAATGTGGGTGCAGTTAAAATATCTAGCTATGCTTCACATGCACATGCATAGAAAAGTGTTAACACAAAAACAGTGATAACTCTTACTAGAAGCATTTTTGTCAATACATGTATATTGCAAATATGTTTCTATTCAAAGATGTAATACATCTATGGGTATTTATATTTTGACTGGAATGTCATTTTAAAGAGACATATACATATGTCTGTGGTTTTAGACAGGGGTCAAGTCGGGAGGGAACGCATGGGAACAGAATTCCTGCACTATTTTTTCAGGAGGAACTAAGTTCCCTCTAGACAGAAAACAGAAAGTCTTCAGTAAACACTGCTGCGTCTGGTGGCAGGAGCTGAGATAGTGAGTTCCTCTAGTAATGGGCAGTAACACTTCCTACAATACACTAAAGGCAAGCCTGTTAGTGGTCCTGCTGTGTGATCACCCGCACTGTGTGGGACATATGGTGCTTACATTGATGTGCAGCTTACTCTGGGGTTACAGTATTTAGCTCCCCTCAGCAGAAATAGGATTATTCCACGTTAAGTGGGTTAGACTCTGTGACAGAGAAGGAGGCTCAGGCCCAAAGGCAACTATTCAACACTTCATTGGATTGAATTTGCTGTCATTAACCAAAGTGTATAGATTATATACATATAAATACATTGTGTGTGTATGTGTATGTAAGTGTTTGTGTATAAAACAATATTAATTGTGAGGAGGGGGAAGTCTTGGTGAGTTTTTTGTAGGACTTGACCCCTGGTTTTAGAGCACAACAGGTTAATGTCAGTTTTTATCAACCTACACACTCTGGGCTAGATGACGCGTGGTGCGCTAAATGTTGTGTGCAAGTGATAAGGGGTCTATCTCAAGACTTTGTGTGCGTTGGAAATTGCATGCATATTACAGGTTAAAAGTAAACATGTTTGCTTGAGCACAATTCAGTTTAACACGCATCAGGTTAGCGCAACTTCAGAGCTCTGATGAACTGTTTTGCTCGACAAAAAAGTTGCACAACACACATAAAAAATACACTGTACATTTAAAAAATATTGAATAAAAAAAGGTATAAGGGCTCAAATATATGAGGTCTCAGCTGTTATACATATAGATGTTTAAATATTTATGTGTGTGTGTGTATGTATATATATATTCATACATAAGCCCACAACATTTCGTCCCCTCACAGAGGCCTCAAGCCGTATCACTATAGAGCACCCTGACATATGGGGTATGTTGGGTACATGTTGTGTTCTCTCATGTGACCAAGGTCTCTGTGAGGGGCCGAAATGTTATGGGCTTCTATATGACACATTAAAGGTGTTTGACATCCTCAAATACCTTCTCCTTGGATGTTTATAGCAGTGCACAGAGTGGTTGGTAATGTTAGTGAGTTCTGATCTACTTGTCAACAATGGGACAATTCCACTACTGACATTTCGTCCCTACCTCCAGTTGCAGCACATCCTATTAATAACCGTTTTTTAGGCCGAGGCCCAGGCCACATACGAGGAGGGGGGGCATTGCCCGCCGCCCTCCACTGCAGAGGAGATAGAGGATATAGTATACAATATTAGTTTGCGCCAATTAAATGCAGCAGAATCAAGTCTATTGAATAAAGGACTTTCTTTTGTGCCCTTTACTAAAAGTAACAACTTCGATCTATATATTGATACACAAAGGTTCGGCAGGAACTTACGTTTAAAACAACATTTTAGTGTAAAATCTGATATGGGTGAAACTTTTAGAACTAAAGGACAGTTTGATCCTAGTTCCAATAACTCCACCATCTACACAGTGACAAATTTTCTGAGTGAACAGATACAAAATATATCTTCTGGAAAATTTAGAGATAACCTCACAAAGGATGAATGACTAGCATTAAAAACTTTACAGGAAGATCAATCAATTGTGATACGCCCGGCGGACAAGGGGGTTGCGGTGGTGGTCATGGATATGGTAAAGTATAAAGAAGAGATAGCTAGACGGCTCATGGATACTAACACATATCTACCACTATCAAGTGATCCTACTCAGTAGTTAAAGAAAAAAGTTGATGCCAAGCTACTTGAGTGGAGAGAAAGGGAATTATTATCCGAGCATTAACTTAATTTCCAAAGGAGAGATTTTCCAGTGACACCCATTCTCTATACTCTCCCCAAGATTCACAAGAACTCTGAAAACCCCCCAGGGAGACCTATCGTCTCAGCCAGGGGGTCTATTTTACAATCATTTTCCACAATTTGTAGATTTCTACCTACAGCCATGGGTAAAGCAGCAGAAATCCTACATCCGTGACTCCATGGATTTTATATCACACATCAGGCTATTGACAGACATTAAACCCACCAACATTCTTGTCACACTTGATGTCTCAAGTCTTTACAGTTATTCCACATAAATCTGGTATTGAATGTTTGTAATGTTTGAGAAAGGCTGCTTATGTCGGCCCACCGGAGGAGGTTCTCATTACACTCTTGGAATTTTGTTTATCAGAGAACTATTTCCGTTTCGAGAGGACCTTCTACTTGCAAATCTCGGGGACATTGATGGGGTCCAATGTGGCCCCATCCTTGGCCAATCTCTTTATGGCTGATTATGAGTTTAACAGAATGAAGGTCTTTGACATACAACAGATTAAATATTACTGTTGATATATCGATGAGCTCTTCCTCATATGGCAGGATGATGTGAGCACACTGGAGGCCTGGATTCACAGTCTCAATGCGATGGAAGGTACCATCAGGTTTAGTCACACTGCCAGTGTTGAAACAGTGGACTATCTAGATGTCAGAATATTTAAAGTTTCAGGCCAACTGGGCATGACACTGTTCAGAAAAAGTACTGACCGAAATTCTATATATGCTAAAAATTGCCACCAGCCAAGCCTTATTAAAAACATTCCCAAAGCCCAATACCAGAGAGTTATACGCAACAACACTGATGGACAGAATTGCCTAAAACAGCTTGATGAAATGACAACAAGATTTTCCCAGAGGGGTTATAAGAAAAGGATACTTAATGAGATGCGTGCTCTTGCCACTGGCCCTCCCGAAGTTAAACCGGAGAGCTCTGCTAAGAGGATGATGTTTGTAACAATGTATTCACCAGACAAACACTCAATAACAAAAGAACTGAAAGAGGAGTGGATATTACTTGAGTCTGATCATTTGTTACCATTTACCAATTGGGAGACCCCAAGACAGGTGGGGCCGGAGTCTGAGGGACTCATTAATGAAAACTCAAGTCCAGAAACATGGCTAAACAGAAAGAAGGGATGCTTTAGATGCATCAGTTGCATCACATGCAATGGAATGTTAACGGGCACACATTTTCAACATCCGGAATGATGGAAAAAATATGAGATTAAATTCTCTCTAACCTATACAACCCAATATATAGTTTATTTACTTAATTGTCCCTGTGGGAAGTACTACTCAGGGAAGACCATTGACAACGCTAGAACGAGGATGGCCAACCATCGGTCCAGCATTAGAACTGCCAACTTTATGGAGGCGGGACATTCGGTTAAAGACTTAAGGTTTCGAATAATAGATCATGTCCCCAAACTCAGGAGAGGGGGAAACAGAGCTAAGATCCTCTTGCAAAAGACAAGATGGATCTATGAACTGGGGACTCTTCATCCGAGAGGCCTGAATGTCCACACTGGGTGGCAATGCTATTTATAGCCAATGAGAGTTTATGGTACATTATGACTGATGGGAGTCCACAATACATTCAACACAGCAAATGATCAGGATGATAATAGGTACTATATTTGTAGGCATATGGGGGTGGTAGACCCATGTTAACAAGTGGAGTTGATAAGTGAAGTTAGTAATGTATGGTATTGCCTATGAAGCAGCAAGACAGTGTGCAATCCCCCCCCCCTCAATGATCTTGCTATGATCACATACTATTTCAAGTTCCAAATGAGTTTTTTTGTATAGTGTGACATCATTAGATTGTGTCCTCTTTAGCTTAGACCTATTATACAATAGGGGTACTTCTGGTTCTCACAGTTATTTGTGCATTTCACTTAAGCATTATTACTTAGTGGGGCCATATTAGGATGTTACAGTTCTTAGGTTTATATCTTGTTATGGATGTACAGATTGTTTTTAACAGTGTTTTAAATT
This sequence comes from Bombina bombina, assembly GCF_027579735.1. NCBI lineage: Eukaryota > Metazoa > Chordata > Amphibia > Anura > Bombinatoridae > Bombina > Bombina bombina. The sequence goes on along the minus strand of NC_069500.1, from coordinate 1,263,679,005 downwards.
TTTTTATATTTAGTAGGTTTATATGTCACAGGTACGTATCTCCCATGGCGTGGGAGTGATCTATCCAGGAGTGTACCTGAATGAGATGGTTGTAGCTTGACTACGACTCTTATTTTGGTGTGACTGTTACAACTTTCTATACTTAAGATGGGAATTGACACTGAGTGAAAGTCACTATTTGATTGGTAAAGATATATTTATTATTGTGAGTTGGATGTCTTCTTCTCACAGAAATCACTAACTCTTAGGGTTATTAAGGACATGTACACACTGAGAACATTGTATTAGCTTTTTTGTAATTATATTTCATTAGCTTTATATCACTAGGAGTAGGGTGATTAGGTCTTTAATATTTATTAGATGCTTTTGTTTATTTTTCCTTAGTAGATTCTTTATAGTAATTTAGTTGCTAATATTATTATGTTGACACTTGTAGACATTATCGCCTAGATTTAGAGTTCTGCGTTAGCCGTCAAAACCAGCATTAAGGTGTCCTAACGCTGCTTTTTACCGCCCGCTGGTATTTAGAGTCAGTCAGGAAAGGGTCTAACGCTCACTTTCCAGCCGCGACTTTTCCATACCGCAGATCCCCTTACGCCAATTGCGTATCCTATCTTTTCAATGGGATCTTCCTAATGCCGGTATTTAGAGTCTTGGCTGAAGTGATTGGTACACCCTCTACCGACAAGACTCCAGCCGCAGAAAAAAGTCAGGATTAAGAGCTTTCTGGGCTAACGCCAGTTTATAAAGCTCTTAACTACTGTGCTCTAAAGTACACTAACACCCATAAACTACCTATGTACCCCAAAACCGAGGTCCCCCCACATTGCCGCCACTCTAATAAAATTTTTAACCCCTAATCTGCCAACCGCACTCCGCCGCCACCTATGAACCCCTAATCAGCTGCCCCTAACATCTCCGACACCTACATAATATTTATTAACCCCTAATCTGCCCCCCCCCAACGTCGCTGCTACCTTACCTACACTTATTAACCCCTAATCTGCCGACTGGACCTCGCCGCCACTATAATAAATGTATTAACCCCTAAACCGCCTCACTCCCGCCTCGCAAACCCTATAATAAATAGTATTAACCCCTAATCTACCCTCCCTAACATCTGCGACACCTAACTTCAAGTATTAACCCCTAATCTGCCGACCGGACCTCGTCGCTACTCTAATAAATGTATTAACCCCTAAAGCTAAGTCTAACCCTAACCCTAACACCCCCTAACTTAAATATAATTTTATTCTAACAAAATAAATTATTTCTTATTAAAAAAATTAATCCTATTTAAAGCTAAATACTTACCTGTAAAATAAACCCTAATATAGCTACAATATAAATAATAATTACATTGTAGCTATTTTAGGATTTATATTTATTTTACAGGCAACTTTGTATTTATTTTAACTAGGTACAATAGCTATTAAATAGTTATTTACCATTTAATAGCTACCTAGTTAAAATAATTACAAAATTACCTATTAAATAAATCCAAACCTAAGTTACAATTAAACCTAACACTACACTATCAATAAATTAATTAACTAAACTACCTACAATTACCTACAATTAAATCAACTAAACTAAATTACAAAAAAACCCCCACTAAATTACAAAAAAAAGATTACAAGAATTTTAAACTAATTACACCTACTCTAAGCCCCCTAATAAAATAACAAAGCCCCCCAAAATAAAAAAATGCCCATCCCTATTCTAAACTAAAAAGTTAACAGCTCTATTACCTTACCACCCCTTTAAAGGGCTTTTTGTGGGGCATGCCCCAAAGAAATCAGCTCTTTTGCCTGTAAAAAAAACATACAATACCCCCCAACATTACAACCCACCACCCACATACCCCTAATCTAACCCACCCAAACCCCCCTTAAAAAACCTAACACTAAGCCCCTGAAGATCTTCCTACCTTGTCTTCACCCAGCCGGGTACCATCCGATCCGTCCAGAAGAGGGTACGAAGTCTTCATCCTATCCGGCCAGAAGAGGTCCTCCAGAGGGTCCGAAGTTTTCATCCAGGCGGCATCTTCTATCTTCTTCCATCCGGAGCGGAGCAGGCCCATCTTGAAGCAGCCGGTGCGGATCCATCCTCTTCTTCCGCCGTCCTAACACCGAATGAAGGTTCCTTTAAATTACGTCATCCAAGATGGCGTCCCTCGAATTGCCAATCGGAATTAAGGTAGGAAAAATCTGATTGGCTGATTGAATCAGCCAATCAGATTCAAGTTCAATCGGATTGGCTGATCCAATCAGCCAATCAGATTGAGCTTGCATTCTATTGGCTGATCGGAACAGTCAATAGAATAAAGGTATAAACAAGGTAAATGATACAATATATAATAAAAACATCAAAAGTTAATCAATGAGTTAAAACCTAACGATAGTGGAATTTAATATTGTGGCTAAAAGAGGAAATAAAAACTAACAATGCTACATATTTAGTATCAGAACTCAATGAATATGTCTATAATGAATGGATAAAAATAACCAACACCAAAAGCTAAAAAGCAGATAATAAATAAATAAACTAACGAACTAAGGTGTAGCGATACTTAAAATTGAAATTAAAATTAAAATTAATTATTTGATATAAAGACTAACCATGCCACATATTTTGAAATGGAAGTTAAAATGATACTAACCTACTTAATTGAACATATAAAGCTAAATGAGCGTGAAGCATAATTTTAAAAGACCAGTTGCGTACTTGCCTACTATATTATGCTGAACATCATTTAATAGCGAGTAAAAACTAAACCATTTAGAAAAAGCTCAAAATTGAACCCTGACAGCAAATTGGAATAGCGGTCATTAAGCAAATAGTGGTACGCAGAAATAGTGAGAAAATAAAGTCATGTTATGTGATGTTATCAATGCGAGCAGCAGAAATAAGGTGTCATGAAATAAAAATAAAAAAGAATATTAGTTAGACAGATTGGGTAATGTAACCAATTGTACTCTGTAGCGTCATGTTTTTTGTAACCAATGGTGTGTTACTAAGTGCTTTTTAAAACACGGAGGTGTGTGAGGGGGTCATACAGCTTTGACTACGGCTATTTGCCGAAATGCGTCAGCTGACCTCTTGACGCTACTTCAGTGGACCAACATGTGTGTCTAATATACGGATGCACGGAGGATCCTTTTAAACCTGTATTGCTGAAAAAGAAAATGTTTTTAAGCATTGTGAACGAAATAAAGTTACGTGGATATTAACAGAGTTCCCCGGGTGAGTTCTTTCTACTTTGGGTTAATAAGTGTAGGTAAGGAAGCAGCGACGTTGGGGCGGCAGATTAGGGGTTAATAATTATAATATAGGGGTCGGCGATGTTGTGGGCAGCAGATTAGGGGTACATAGGTATAATGTAGGTTGCGGCAGTGTACGGAGCGGCAGATTAGGGGTTAATAATAAAATGCAGGGGTCAGCAATAGCGGGGGTGGCAGATTAGGGGTTAATAAGTGTAAGGTTAGGGGTGTTTAGACTCGGGGTACATGTTAGAGTGTTAGGTGCAGAATTAGAAACTGTTTCCCCATAGGAAACAATGGGGCTGCGTTAGGAGCTGAACGCTGCTTTTTTGCAGGTGTTAGGTTTTTTTTCAGCCCAAACTGCCTCATTGTTTCCTATGGGGGAATCGTGCACAAGCACGTTTTTCCAGCTAGCCGCTACCGTAAGCAACTCTGGTATTGAGAGTTGAAGTGGCGGTAAATATGGCTGTACGCTCCCTTTTTGGAGCCTAACGCAGCCCTTCAGAGAACTCTCAATACCAGCGTTATTTAAAAGGTGCGGGGGGAAAAAACATGTGTAGCTAACGTACCCCTTTGGCCGCAAAACTTTAAATCTAGCCGTTAGTTAATTAATACATTTCGTTGTCAGTACGGGAAATCATTTGATCTGTACGATTTGTAATAGAGGTTTTTTATACATCTAGATCTTGTTTACCTCACACCGAGAGGTTTCTATGTATCTGTTTGATGTTGTTAGGTACCATAGGGTGTTTAGGTTACGCCCATATGGGGCGTAGTTAAGACTGACACTAACAGAAGAGAATACACACTGGCTTCTACGGGCTGTGAATGGCTGACCATCTGACAGCTGAGCCACGCCTATATGTTGCGACTAATTAGCACACACCGTGATCCACGTAGCTTTGCATAGTGCTGTTTTACATGAGGAGGTACATAAGGACACTAGCAAGGTATGTGTTAAAGAATATATGTACTGAGTGATATTGATGTAGAAGCCGATGCTTTATTGTACTCTCTGACAGCATGGCCAGTGGTCACGCCCCTGGGATGGGATTGTATGGGCTGCACTGACGGTGGTGATTTCTAGCAATGTATGAACAGTGAGACACAATAGGAAGAGGTATCGTAGAGTGGGATTGGCTGCCCTTTATTGGGGATGAGACAATATGAATGAACGCAGAAGGAGATGTATCCTTGCTCTATAATTTGTTGGTAGGGCACTTATACATACGATTTGATATGAAAGAGAGGTGTGTTGCCTTAGACTAGCTGATTGGTTGAACTGCACCTTTGGAAGGTTCCATCTGAGAAGGGGTGCTAATTATGCTTTGTCTATGTTATCTTTGCTCTTTTTTCATTTACACTCCTTTTTGATTAGATCGCAATAACGTCATGGGATAAATATATCCCTACACACTATTTATATGCTAGCTGGCTATTTTTCATAGCAATGTTAACACAGATATGTATGATTTGTTTACAGAGTATTTACACACTGTTTCACTTAACACTTGGTTTGGACTCCTAGACAGCCATGATTGGCTTGATTTGGGGGAGGGGTATAAGCCTATATAAGTTTGTTATTTGCAATGATTGTTTGTCAGAAGAAGGGACTGTGTTTGTCCCCAAACGTCACTTTAATAAATAATATTCACTATATTTTGATTGCTGAAGTCCAGTGAGTGCTTATTACTGAGCTTTATTTTACTATTACATAGCACCCTGGCAGTTGTGACTTGGATGGTGAGAGTGCATACACCAATACTACTATTTTATATTTATATATATATATATATATATATATATATATATATATATATATATATATATATATATATATATATATATATATATATATATATATATATATATATATATAGTTGCAAGAAAAAGTATGTGAACCCTTTGGAATTATATGGATTTCTGCACAAATTGGTCATAAAATGTGATCTGATAATCATCTAAGTCACAACAATAGACAATCACAGTCTGCTTAAACTAATAACACACAAGGAATGAAATGTTGCCATGTTTTTATTGAACACACCATGTAAACATTCACAGTGCAGGTGGAAAAAGTATGTGAACCCGTAGACTAATGACATCTCCAAGAGCTAATTGGAGTGAGATTTTAGCCAACTGGAGTCCAATCAATGAGATGAGATTGGAGGTGTTGGTTACAGCTGCCCTGCCCTATAAAAAACACACACCAGTTCTGGGTTTTCTTTTCACAAGAAGCATTGCCTGATGTGAATGATGCCTTGTACAAAAGAGCTCTCAGAAGACCTACGATTAAGAATTGTTGACTTGCATAAAGCTGGAAAGGGTTATAAAAGTATCTCCAAAAGCCTTGCTGTTCATCAGTCCACGGTAAGACAAATTGTCTATAAATGGAGAAAGTTCCGCACTGCTGCTACTCTCCCTAGAAGTGGCCTTCCTGTAAAAATGACTGCAAGAGCACAGCACAGACTGCTCAATGAGGTGAAGAAGAATCCTAGAGTGTCAGCTAAAGACTTACAAAAGTAACTGGCAAATGCTAACATCCCTGTTAGCGAATCTACAATACGTAAAACACTAAACAAGAATGGATTTCATGGGAGGATACCACAGAGGAAGCCACTGCTGTCCAAACAAAACATTGCTGCACGTTTACAGTTTGCACAAGAGCACCTGGATGTTCCACAGAAGTACTGGCAAAATATTCTGTGGACAGATGAAACCAAAGTTGAGTTGTTTGGAAGAAACACACAACACTATGTGTGGTGAAAAAGAGGCACAGCACACCAACATAAAAACCTCATCCCAACTGTGAAGTATGGTGGTGGGGGCATCATGGTTTGGGGCTGCTTTGCTGTGTCAGGTCCTGGGCGGATTGCTATCATCGAAGGAAAAATGAATTCCCAAGTTTATCAAGACATTTTGCAGGAGAACTTAAGGCCATCTGTCTACCAGCTGAAGCTCAACAGAAGATGGATGTTGCAACAGGACAATGACCCAAAGCATAGAAGCAAATCAACAACAGAATGGCTTAAACAGAAGAAAATACACCTTCTGAAGTGGCCCAGTCAGAGTCCTGACCTCAACCCGATTGAGATGCTGTGGCATGACCTCAAGAAAGCGATTCACACCAGACATCCCAAGAATATTGCTGAACTGAAACAGTTCTGTAAAGAGGAATGGTCAAGAATTACTCCTGACCATTGTGCACGTCTGATCTGCAACTACAGGAAAAGTTTGGTTGAAGTTATTGCTGCCAAAGGAGGTTCAACCAGTTATTAAATCCAAGGGTTCACATACCTTTTCCACTTGCACTGTGAATGTTTACATGGTGTGTTCAATAAAAACATGGCAACATTTCATTCTTTGTGTGTTATTAGTTTAAGCAGACTGTGATTGTCTATTGTTGTGACTTAGATGATGATCAGATCACATTTTATGACCAATTTCTGCAGAAATCCATATCATTCCAAAGGGTTTACATACTTTTTCTTGCAACTGTATATATATATTGACCAATAAATATATATGTGAAATGAGTACAGACCACCAATATATATATATATATATATATATATATATATATATATATATATATATATATATATATATATATATATACATATATATATATATATATATATATATAGTAGTAAAGAATGGTAATTTTGGAAAATCCTGGCAAGTGCATCCCCATTCTTTACTACTATCAATACCATGGAAGCACCCTGGGTGGATACAATGTTAACTGGGAGTGCAGGCCTGCCTGCTGTCTATATATAAATAATACATATATAAATATATATATTTATGCATACATACATATGTAAATATATATATATATATATATATATATATATATATATATATATACATATATATATATCTCAAAAGAATATGAGAGAAAGAAAAGAAGCATCCCCTAAGCATTCAGAGGTAGAAAAAAATGCCAAATTTACAGAATTACGAAGTCCCCAAAATATAACATATAATTATTCTACAGATAAAGCTATATGTGAAACATGTGTCAAGATTTCCTGGTGAGTCCAATGCCCCTTGGGTCAGTTTAATGATTTTTCTTGATTGTGATAACATGTTTTTTTTACTGTTTTCAGGGATAGTAGCACGGGAACACCCAGTCCTATTTAAATAATTGCGGTGGGGTGTTAGCAGATTGCCACCTCTTTCTTGCTCCAGTGCGGAATACTTATTAGTCACAGATTGATTTATATAAGGGACTTTTTTGTGTTCCGTGCCATACATTGTGATGGGGATAGTTACCCCCTTTTGTGCTTTTTCCTGTGATAGCTTTTATATATTGTTTTTCTTTTTCTTTATTTTTTCTGGGCCCTGGACCCACCAGTATTTCCATTTTCTTCCTTTTTACATGTTTTTACCAATGCTTTTAACTTTTCTCAAATAATGGTTATTTTTTCTTTTCAAAGTTTTTTATTAAGGCAATAGTACAGCAAATAAATCACCGACATGAACAAACATAACATCATACATGGAATTATGATCAACATTTATGCACACTTGAAAGATTTGAGTATAAGTCAATACAGTTCCAGCTGGTGAAGAAAATACTGCTTCATATAAGTCCATTACGCTAGTGTCCATATTGGAAATTATGCCTTATTTTTCCATATAGAGAAATAAATATCATCTGATAATATTTATCTTTACACCATCATGCCCAAAGAATATCAGGCTGTCATTTAGGAGACGTAGTCTAAAGTACCTTTAAGCTATGTAAGTGATATCTGACCGTGTCCATTATGCCTGCCCAAGGGTGAGAGGAAGGTCAGAATAGGTGAGGGGACTGGAGCTGTGCTTTGGGTGGAGGAAGTTAATGTGTAAGGGGGGGGACAAGTAGGGATCATCCTAGTCTGGGTGGACTGTTAACCAAGGGGCCCATATGTCATTGTAATGGTCTATTTTATCTAGAACTCTATGGGAGTATTGTTCCATTAGTCTAATATATCTAATGATAGCCAGGACCTGTGTGAGGGAAGGAGGTTTCTTCTTTTTCCATTCTCTTGCAATCGCTAACTTTGTTGCCATAAAAACATAGATTATCAACGCCTCAGCTGTTTTATTAAGATTAGGGGATTGTATATGTAGTAGGGTGATTTCTGGAAGAAAGGGAGGATTGATATTTAGGGAGTGTAGAGTGCTAAAAAGTTCTCTCCATAGCGGTTGAATTTTTGGGCAAGACCACCATATGTGTAAGGGAGTGCCCATCTGTCCGCACATCCTCCAACACATAGGGGAGTGTGAACTGTAAATTTTATGTAATGTGGAGGGGGCCACGTGCCATCTCACTAGAAGTTTATAATATAGTTCCCATAAAGTGGTGCAGTGTAATAATTTTTTAGTTATCTGAATTCTCTTGTGCCAGTTAGCAATATCCATTATGAAGCCTATCTCTATTTCCCATGCCAAGATCTGAGGGATCTTTTGTTGTGCTTTAGTGTTGGTTAGCAGGTTGTAGTGGAAAGATAGAGGGTGTTTGATAAGGTGGGCCTTATTCCATGCTTGTTCCCAAGTAGAGGGAGGCCTATGATCTTTCTTGGGGTAACCCCAGGAGAGTAGTAAAGAGCTGAGTCAAAAGGCCTCAAATATGTAGTCACAGAGGGACCAGGAATCTAGCGCAGAGTTGGTGGTGTGAAATCCATGTGTCTGAGTCATAGAGGTCTGTCACATGAGTGATCTGCAGGTGCTGCCAGAGCTCTGGATGTGCATCTGGTAGAGAGAATAGGGCAGCAGGGAGGGTAAGGTTGGGGGAGGGGTGTGGTGCTATAGATGTGGTATGTCGTATCTGTTCCCAAAAAAGAAGGGCGTCATGAAAAACAGGATGTAAATCTCTCAAAGTTTGCCATGGTGAGAGGGTATCCAGAGTAAATCTGAGAGCCCAAGATAATGAGGTAGTAGGTAGGTCTCTATATGATGCCAGCCTGCCGTTTGGGATTTGTCATTCCAGGCGAGTAAGTGTGTAAGTCTAGCTGCATTGTAGTATGTGATAATGTTAGGTAGGGCAAGCCCTCCCTGATCTGTTGGTCTTTCAAGGGTGTGCCTAGCTGTTCTCGGTCTCCTATCGTTCCAAACATATGTTGTGAGAAGACTTTGTAGTTTATTTAGGATTGGTCTAGGTATATTATAGGTGATGCACCTGAAAAGATTGGTGATCTTTGGCACAAAAGACATCTTTATGGCTGCTATTCTGCCCGACCTGGAAATTTCCCTGAATTCCCAGGAACTAAGAAGTTTGCGTAGAGCCGGAAGCTTTTCCGTATAATTTTTAGCTATGGTAGTTGGGATATCTGGCGCTAGGTGGATCCCTAAGACTTTTATGGAGGTGGTGTTCCATTGGAAGCGATAAGTGCTCTGCAAGGATTCGAGCTCTCGAGTAGAGATATTAAGGGGGAGGGCCTCCGTCTTTGTTACATTAAGTTTATAAAAGCTGATATCTCCAAATACCTTAATAATACCAAAGACTTCTTTTAGTGAGGTGGTTGGGGAGGTAAGGAAAAGGGTGATGTCTTCCGCATATAAAGATATTTTATGATCAAAGCCTACAGTGGGGATGCCCTTGACCATAGGGCAAGATCTGATGGCCTGCGCTAGTGGCTCTATTGCTAGGGCAAAAAGTAAGGGTGATAAGGGGCATCCCTGGCGGGTACCGTTTGTTATGGAGAAAGATTCCGAGTGGAAACCTACGCCCTTAACTCTAGCTGTGGGGGAAGAATAGAGGGCCTGTGTAGCCTTGATGAAGGAGGGAGGGAAGCCAAAAACTTTCATAGTCTCCCATAGGTAGACCCACCTAACCCTGTCAAAAGCTTTTTCTGCGTCCAGGGAGAGGGCCAAAAAGGGGTCCTCCCTCCTGGACGCTAAACCGAAAACATCAAAAATACGCCTAGTGGCATCAGGACCTTCACGGCCAGGGATAAAACCCACTTGGTCAGAATGTATAATTTGTCTGATACCCTTTGAGAGTCTATTAGCTAGGAGTTTAGCATATAATTTAGTGTCAATATTGAGGAGGGATATGGGTCTATAGTTGCTACATTGTTCTGGCATTTTGCCTGGTTTTAAAATAGTAACAACTGTGGCCTCCAGAAACTCTGGGACAAAAGAGCCCTTTTGCATGATCTCTTGAAACAGTCTGCATAAGATAGGGGAAAGAATGTCTTGATAATTTTTATAGAACCTGGCAGTGTAACCGTCTGGGCCTGGTGATTTTCCTAGTTTTAGGTACTTTATAACTTGTATGACCTCTGTAATAGTGATTTGGGTTGTTAATGCTGTCTGGGTTTCCGGATCTAAGGTAGGCAGTTGTAGTGAAGATAAAAAGGTTTCTATAACATGGTCAGTAGCAGGGGTATTGTCTGGGTCTGTCTCTAAATTGTAAAGCTTGGAGTAATAATCTCGGAATGCGTATCCTATGTCTCTAGGTGCGTGTGCTAATTCACCTCCATCCCTCTTAATGGCTAATACTCGTGATTGCGCTTTGCGTTGCCTGAGTTTCAGTGAGGTAGGTTTGTTACTGAAGTGGTTATATAGTTTCTTAAATTTTTCTAACATGGCCTGTGTTCTAATAAGTTCTAAGTCTTGTATCTGTTTATTCAGTGTGGCCAGTTGGTCATTAAGTGGAGTCGAGTAAGAATTATGTAATTGTTCTCGTATAATCTTAGATTGGACTGTGAGTGTCGATAAGGTAGCGTCTGTCTCCCTACGCCTTGTACTATCAAATTGGAGGAAATGGCCTCTAAGGAAAGCCTTAAGTGTAGCCCATAGGTTTTCAGTGGAAGTAAGCTGATTATCATTTATATCCAAAAAGTTGCGGATTATTTCGAGTAGTTTTACCTTTATCAAGGGGTCTGTTAAGATCCAGTCTTTAAGTTGCCAGGTAGGGCGTGATATGGATGTATGGTTAGCATTAAATGAAAAATATAGGGCGTCGTGGTCAGACCAAGTTATTGGAACAATCTTGGTATGTGAAATTTTATCTAGGGATCTAGGTGTAACAAAAAAATAATCAATTTGGGTATGTGATCTAGGTACTGAGGAATAGAATGTATAGTCCCTCTCTTGTGGGTGGTGTGACCTCCATACATCATACAAGTCATGTTGGCTCATTAGTGTCTGAAAAGTCTTTGAGAGTGAGCTGATGGACCTATCCCGTGTGGAGACTTTAGGTCCATTTTTGTCTAAGACATGATTCCAAACTAAGTTGAAATCTCCTGCGATTATGAGCTCGCCCTGTACTACCTCAAATACATGTCTGAGAACTTTTCGTAGGAAATGAACTTGCTTGGTATTGGGGGCGTAGAAATTTAAAAGAGTAACTGTATGAGTGTTGATTTTGCATATTAATATGAGGTAACGTGCTTGGGTGTCTGCGTCTAGATAGATAGGTTCATACTCGATGTCTTTACTGAGGAAGACAGCTACTCCTCTGGATTTGTAGTCGAATGAAGCCTCAATTACTACTGGAAATCTCCTAGATACACGGGAGAGGGGTGCTGCTCATGTCCAATGAGTCTCTTGAACGCAAGCAATGTCAATTTTGTGTTTTTGTAGATAATTCAAGAGTAGGCTTCTTTTAGTTGGGGAGTTAAGCCCTTGAGCGTTGAGTGATAGGAACCGTATGTTCTCCATTCCTAATTTTAGGTTGTAAGAAGAGATAGGTGTGGGAAGTGTAGGTTATATGGTTGTAGGGGCAATGGGGAAGGAAGGTCTGAAAATCAGTAATACCCACCCTTGGGCTTGGCAAAGAGGTGGGACTCAAGTAATATTCTAGGGATGGTCAGATTATAAATATTGGTCTAATGGTGTAGATGCAATTAATATAAGAATGGACAGAGAAGGAGTTACAGCGGGCAAGAGCCGCTTAGGTTTGAAGATGATGAGAAAGTGTAAAAGGGAGTTAAAGAGTTAAAGAAAAGGGTCATAGAGCGAAGAAGAGGGAATAATTGGGAGATAGAGAAGAGGAAAGGAAACAGGAGAAGGAGACAAGAGAGAAGGGAAAAGGTAAAGGAAAAAAGACAAAGGTGGAAGGATGAGGGGCAAAGCCAGAGAAAGAGGGAAAGGGTAGTTTACAGGTTTAATAAAGCGGTAGATAGAGGAGTTTGACCGCAGAGCCTGATGTTATTATCCGATCAAGTGCTGTTGAAGTCAAGTAAGGATAGATTCAGTAGGTAGGGTCAGGTCCCCCCTCTAGTTAGAGTCATAATATATATACATGGGAAGTGAAGAGTTCTTGTGTAATAGGTGGTATGTAGTTGGGTAGTACATAGAACATTTCTTTAAACTAATAGCATGAAAGTGAAACACAAATACAAACAAACGTGATCTTAACTACAAAGTTACCTCATTCTTGCCCTTCATATATCTTCTTATTACTCAGCAATCCCATAAGGGGGGCAAAGAGGATTACAACTTGGGGTATAACAAGTGGTTAACTCAAGTCCTAAGTAAATACAGGGAGTGCAGAATTATTAGGCAAGTTGTATTTTTGAGGATTAATTTTATTATTGAACAACAACCATGTTCTCAATGAACCCAAAAAACTCATTAATATCAAAGCTGAACAGTTTTGGAAGTAGTTTTTAGTTTGTTTTTAGTTATAGCTATTTTAGGGGGATATCTGTGTGTGCAGGTGACTATTACTGTGCATAATTATTAGGCAACTTAACAAAAAACAAATATATACCCATTTCAATTATTTATTTTTACCAGTGAAACCAATATAACATCTCAACATTCACAAATATACATTTCTGACATTCAAAAACAAAACAAAAACAAATCAGTGACCAATATAGCCACCTTTCTTTGCAAGGACACTCAAAAGCCTGCCATCCATGGATTCTGTCAGTGTTTTGATCTGTTCACCATCAACATTGCGTGCAGCAGCAACCACAGCCTCCCAGACACTGTTCAGAGAGGTGTACTGTTTTCCCTCCTTGTAAATCTCACATTTGATGATGGATCACAGGTTCTCAATGGGGTTCAGATCAGGTGAACAAGGAGGCCATGTCATTAGATTTTCTTCTTTTATACCCTTTCTTGCCAGCCACGCTGTGGAGTACTTGGACGCGTGTGATGGAGCATTGTCCTGCATGAAAATCATGTTTTTCTTGAAGGATGCAGACTTCTTCCTGTACCACTGCTTGAAGAAGGTGTCTTCCAGAAACTGGCAGTAGGACTGGGAGTTGAGCTTGACTCCATCCTCAACCCGAAAAGGCCCCACAAGCTCATCTTTGATGATACCAGCCCAAACCAGTACTCCACCTCCACCTTGCTGGCGTCTGAGTCGGACTGGAGCTCTCTGCCCTTTACCAATCCAGCCACGGGCCCATCCATCTGGCCCATCAAGACTCACTCTCATTTCATCAGTCCATAAAACCTTAGAAAAATCAGTCTTGAGATATTTCTTGGCCCAGTCTTGAAGTTTCAGCTTGTGTGTCTTGTTCAGTGGTGGTCGTCTTTCAGCCTTTCTTACCTTGGCCATGTCTCTGAGTATTGTGCTTTTGGGCACTCCAGTGATGTTGCAGCTCTGAAATATGGCCAAACTGGGGGCAAGTGGCATCTTGGCAGCTGCACGCTTGACTTTTCTCAGTTCATGGGCAGTTATTTTGCGCCTTGGTTATTCCACACGCTTCTTGCGACCCTGTTGACTATTTTGAATGAAACGCTTGATTGTTCGATGATCACGCTTCAGAAGCTTTGCAATTTTAAGAGTGCTGCATCCCTCTGCAAGGTATCTCACTATTTTTGACTTTTCTGAGCCTGTCAATCCTTCTTTTGACCCATTTTGCCAAAGGAAAGGAAGTTGCCTAATAATTATGCACACCTGATATAGGGTGTTGATGTCATTAGACCACACCCCTTCTCATTACAGAGATTCACATCACCTAATATGCTTAATTGGTAGTAGGCTTTCGAACCTATACAGCTTGGAGTAAGACAACATGCATAAAGAGGATGATGTGGTCAAAATACTCATTTGCCTAATAATTCTGCACTCCCTGTAAATGAATACAAAAGTCAGATGTACTCTCTTGGAAGAAGGTAATAAATAGCAAAAACAAGTTAGTAGAGTCAGGTACTGGGCTTTTGTAAGAGTAAGATATGTACCCGTATGTAGGCCCAAGTGTGCCTGAATTTTGTGATGTCTCCTCTACAGAGGCGACATTCAGAGCCCTTATTATTCTATATCTGTCTGTCTGGTGGGGTTGGTGTACTTAAATGATGAGGACTCTATTCGGGAACAGATGAAATTTTTTTCCTTTATCAGGCACCTGAATTTTGTGTTGTCTCTCCTGAGGAGAAAACATTCAAAGTCCTAATTATTTTGGGTCTGTTTGTCTGGCGGGGATGGTGCTCTCAGTGGTTGAGGACTCCATTCTGGAGCAGAGGAATTTAACATATCAGCTGTTGCTGTGTCCTTCCCTTGTGACCCCTGTGTATAAGATAGTCCTAGGGAGCAAAGTAGTTTCATACCCTGGTCCGGAGAGGTGATCACATAGGAGCGGTCTTGATGTTGCACGAATAATTTTACAGGGAACCCCCACCTGTACTTAATATTATTGTGTCGAAGAATTTGAGTAAATTGGTGAAACGTTCTTCTTCTTGCCAGGGTGTGCTGTGACAGGTCTGGGAATATCTGTATTTTATGATATGGTTCTTGGAGGGATTTATTAGAAAAAGATGCACTAAGAATTTTTTCCCTGGTGGAGTAGCAATGGAGTCTAATTATAACGTCTCTAGGGGTATCAGTATTAGAGTTACGAGGGCGCAAAGCTCTGTGGGCTCTGTCAAGTAGGAGATCTTGCGGCTGTGGTGACCCCAGCAGTTCTTTGAAGAGACCATTTAAGAAATCTGGAAGATTTGCTGTGTATATGGATTCTGGAATACCCCGGAATCTTAAATTATTCCAGCGGGATCTGACTTCTTGAACTGCCAATTTCCCTTCCAGGTCTGTGATTAGCTCCACCAAAGTTTGAGAGTAAGCCAAGAGATTAGCATGGTCTACTGCTAAATCCTCATGTTTCTTATCAAGTGTTTCTGTACGTTCTCCTAAGGATGAGAGGTCTCGTCTTAATTCACCCACTGATTTCCTTAATTCCTGACGGAGAGAAGTGTAATGGGTATCCATCTTGTCTGATAAGGATTTGATTGTATCTAAGAATGTAGACTGTGTTAATATTGGTTGTTCTTTTCGTGCACCATCTGTTTTGTGACTTTTACTACTTATTGTAGGGGTATCTCTAGATTCATCTTCTGACATTTCTTGATCTGAGAGATTTCTGCTATGGAAATGATCCGTGAGGGTTCTCTTGGGGTTTTCCTGGCGCTTCTGCTTCTTCCCCATGGCATGCAACATGATATTAGGGTGGATCTATATACCCTGGTTATACTCATACACTGAGGTTTACTATAGGTAAGGTTTTTCAGAGAAGCCAAGTGCTACTTACACTTCCTTGGTGAGGTCTAGAGGGGGTTCTACCTACACCCTCACTGTGGCATCTAGCCCTGCATGTTGTTTTTGAGCGTGTATCAGAAAAGTCTGTGAGCGGGGTCTAAGGAGGTTGGCAATGAAGGTCCTTCTGGTGGCGGGCTGAATGGATATAATGTTAGATAGACATGTTTCATACAGAGTAACCACTATTATAGACCCCTCTACTGGGGAGGTGCCCCCTATTGGGCGAAGTAGGAGAAAGGAAAGTGGGTATGACCCACTGCCAACCTGTGACAGAGGGAAAGGGAGGAGGGGGATCTCTGTTGTTGCAGCGAGAGCGTCCTGTCTCTTAGAATAGGTTCAAATGCCCAATGTAGAGTATGAGAAGTCTATAAGTTGCCACTGTGCCCTCCTACTATGTTCTGTCTTCTGTTGTTACAGGGGCAATATAGAAAGTATATTTTAGAGGGTTGGCGTCTCTTGTACTTAGTCTGGTGCTCTGCTTAAAGTTATATTAAGACTGTATAGCTTTTCAGTTTAGTCTCAGTGTTATTAATTTATCTGGAGAGGTGAGGTCAGATTGTTTTCCTGAGTACACTTTGCACCAAGGAGGTGGAGGGAAAACCCGTGCTCTGAGGTTGTATCTAACGTGATATAATGGTGCTTAGTGACTTCTATGGGCTTATATATTTTGTGGCCCAATGTCCCATCACAATTAGCATGCAGAGGAGGACAGAAAAAAAATGAAAAGAAGACAGATCGCCAGTAGATTATTTAAGTTATGCAGGTTGTCTCTGCAGTATGGCCCCTTGGACTGTACTCCCTCCATTTGATGCGCTGACCCCGATCAGTGTGATGGCTCTGCAGGAGGATTTGTATTTCAGGATGCAGCTGCTACACACTACCCGCGTGGTTTAACCACTCCAACAGCGGGTTTCTGATGAGCGAGTGCCCCGGAGGTAACTTAGGGGCAATTTCGTGTGCGCTGTGTAGATGGGCAGGGTGAAAGACAAGGCCGGAGCTGCTGTGTGCTGCGCCCGTTCACACTGTGATCTGCACCCTCAGTGTGATTGACATCTAAGATGGCGGACATTCGTGGGCTTTGTCTCTGCTCCTTTACAAGCCCACTGCTGTGTAGGTGAGGTGAATCCCGGTCTGATTATGCTGTGAATAGTCACCGGAAATCACTGGAGTGCTAGGTTTGATCACCGTGGCCCCTAGTGAGAGGGGTCACGGTCCTTGAAGTGCCGCTGAGATAGGGATCCTTATCAGGGGAAGTATGGGTGAGCAGAAATAGGGAAAGTGAAGGGAAATAGGAAAAAAAAATGAAGGTCTAAGGCTGGGCAGAAAGGGGAATTATTAACTCTGATATAAAAGGAATCTGGGGGTTTTAGGGGTAAATTTGATCGATATTTGGCTAATTTGCAGGGAGAGCTCTGATGCCCTACGTCTAGTCAGGTCCGGTGTTGGCTCCGCCCCTCCATAATGGTTATTTTTTATAATAATAATTATATGTTATATTTTGGGGACTTCATAATTCTGTAAAAAAAAAAACATTTTTTTTCTACTTCTGAGTGCTTAAGGGATGTTTCTTTCCTGTCTCTCATATTGTTTTGCATTACATTTCCTTGCATACAGCATCACCCTGGTGGGCAGTTTCTCTTTTGTCCACTAGAGTTACTTATTTGAATTTCCACCAGTCTCTCTTTTGTTATTTAAAAAAAATAAAATAAAACAATAATAATTAAATATATATATATATATATATATATATATATATACAGTATAGACACATACATATATATATATATATATATATATATATATACAGTATAGACACATACACATATATATATATATATATATATATATATATATATATATATATATATATATATATATATATATATATATATATATATATATATATATAGGCAAAGTCAAGAACACAAACCTGGCTTAAGGGTATATTGTGTATCCAGAAAAAAGCAGGCAGCACAGGAAACTTTGTAACAAGCCTTTTAATCCACAAAGTTAAAGTAGTAGGGCTTTAACCCATAACGTTTCGGTTCTCAAATGGATCCCATGGAAGACATGTGTGTGTATGTGTGTGTGTACATGCATTGGAGCCCTTTGCAGTCAAATAGGTGAAAACATGTAAAATAATATTTATGCAATATTTATATTTTATAAAGTGTTTGTGTATTTGCTGGAAATATTTCCCATTCCAATGTTCTTCACATAATGCAATATGTTCTAAGTACTTATATATATTTTACCAAAAAAACATCAGATTTATAAAGAAATATTTATTTAAGAATAAATAGAACATATTCTGCTATATGAAAAACATTGGAATTTGAAATATTCAAATTTCATGTCGGGTAAGCACACTTGAGTAAATGCGATTGGGTTTGCACGCAAATAAGAATGTTAGGTTTATTTGCAGTTTGTGCACTCCATTGAAGTCTATGGGGGAATTTGTTAACACATTCACAATTTTCAAAGTTTGGCTTTTTACACAGGTTGGGTTAGCACTCATGCACAAACTTTTTACTTTCAGCTTGTAAAGCGTGCATCTGCGCTCTACCCAAAATGCACAAGAAGCTTACTTCTAGCAAAGTTAACGTGCAAAATACTGCTCCATTCATAATCTAGGTCTATGTAAGGGAATCAATCAAAATACAGGCCCTTTAACTTGTGATGTGATACCAATTAACCTCAACCATTTTGTTAGTTGTTTATTTTGTACATTTAATGTACAATTACAAAATCACAAGATTAACAACGCATATAACTACAGTGTGAAATAATTTCGATCTTGAGGAATGTTAACAGCAGAAGCATTTTGGGATTGTGATTACTGGAAAAAGATGCAATACCATATACATTTCAGAAATCATTTTCTGCTAAATACAAGCACAAGATTGTAATCAGCCTTTTATGTTTAACCCCTGGAAAATTAAACATATAGCTAAATTAATTAACAGAATGTAATGTACTACAGTGACCCAGGGGTTAGCGCATATGAGAATATGCAATTGGTTTTGCACGAGACTAGGATGCTAGGTTTTTGTACAAAAAAACATCATATATATATATATATATATATATATATATATATATATATTTACGAATAAATAGAGCATATCCTGTCATGTGCAGAACATTGGAATGTGAAATATTCATATTTTTATGTTGAGTTTGTACCAGAGTAAGTTGTTTTTTCTTTCACTTTTTTGCTACATTGACTTTTATGGGGCAATACATGAACGTACATGCAATATTCTAAGTTCTACTTTTTGCGCTTGTCGAATTAAAGCCCGAGAAAAAACAGTTCACTTTCAACTCATAATACAAGCGCAACCCAACGAGCGCAAAAAGCTTACTTCTAGCTTGGGCGAGAGTGTTAAATAGCTCTCCACTTGTAACCTGGCCCTAAGGGTCTTAAAATTGCATGCTCTATTTGAATTATTCAAGTTTTTTGTTCTTCTATGTCCCTTTAACTTGTTTTATGACATAGAAATGGTTTTGATAATTCATAAAAATAATCATGCACAAAAGAAAAACAATCACATTGAATTAAAAACTTGCAGTAAACCTAGATATATTATTCAAAGGAGGCTGGAATATGTTTTCAAGTGATCAATGAAGCTGAACTCTTTAAATAAAAATAGCCCTGCATAAAGGTATTTTTCAAATGGATTGGAATAGTGTTGTGTTGAGTCTGAATTTGAAAATCTCATTAAAGAAAATGCACACAAAAAAACTTCTCAATACTCTAATAATGTTTTAGACAGCATTCCAATGTTCTTCACATTGGGGAGTATTTTGAAATAGATATTTCAATATATGTCTGTATATATCTATACCTATATACAATGTAAATATGTACTGTATATATAGAAAAATATTGTACCAAAATACCATCAGACATATGTAGAAATATGTATTGGTGAATAAATAGAACATATTCTGCTATGTGAAAGACATTGGCATGTGAAGCCTTAGTAACCTTACTTCTAACAGAGTTAGCTCGAGAGCAGGAGCGTAAAATCCATTCCACTTGTAATTTGGAACTTAATGGGTTGTGGTTTTAAAGAAAAAAAAAGAAGCAATTTCATACATAAAAATGAATCCAACTAAGCAATTTCTCACTTTTTTTATTCTCCAACTGGTTTAAAAGCCATTGGAAACACATTAATGGAAAAACTATTTTACACTGTTCCTTTAAATCTTGCACTCGAACATAACACAAAATAGAGCTGGAAAATGTAGTGCTCCTAGAGACCTGAAGTAAAGTGTTAAAGCTTAAATATATATTTCACTCATATATATATATATATATATATATATATATAGAGAGAGAGAGAGAGAGAGGGGTATATATATATATATATATATATATATATATATATATATATCATACAAAATAAAGGTTTATTTTTATTGAAAAAATGTTTTAGCAGTGGATTACAAGGAAATGATATATGTCAAGATGTTGGACTGGGAAGAACTCAAAGGGAAAATATGTATTTTGTGAATATATGTGTGTGTATGTAAATATGTATATGTTTTTGTGTGTACATATATATGTATATATCTATGTGTGCAGTGTTTAAACTTATATCTCAATAGCAAAATTTATTGAAGAATTCCTCCTGTTTAAAACACCTTTGACTTAGCACTTGCAATATATGCAAAATGAGTTTTACAGTGTGCCTCCATAGAAGTCTAATTATTTAGCACACCCTCGCTACCCGACATGCAGCATGCACAAGATTTATGATTGAACCAGAGGTGTAACTAGAAACCACAGGGCCCAAGTGCAAGAATCTAAGAAGGTCACCCCCCACACTTATAAGTTACACATGCTGCAGGGTGTGCAGGGAGGAATATGAATAGTGCTGTCCAGAAACACAATACATGTTCCTCCCTGCACACCCTGCAGCATGTGTAACTCATAAGTGTCCAGGAAAACATGGCTAAGGTGGCAACCCTAACTGTATATAGTGGTACTGTGTAGTTACACTGTTTACCCCCTGCCCCCCCCCCCCCATGCTGTAGTAACAAGGTCTGTAATTTGCTGGTTCCACAAACATACACACACACACAAACATTCATGCATAAATACACACACAGTCACATACACACACACACACATAAAAACCAATGGGTAAATCAGAAACACTAACCCCTGTAGTCAG
Source organism: Bombina bombina (assembly GCF_027579735.1). Taxonomy (NCBI): domain Eukaryota; kingdom Metazoa; phylum Chordata; class Amphibia; order Anura; family Bombinatoridae; genus Bombina; species Bombina bombina. The sequence goes on along the minus strand of NC_069500.1, from coordinate 1,263,658,072 downwards.
AGACACTAGTAAAGCATCATGTCACACTCACATGATATCAGTACAGGCAGTGGCAGGTCAACGTTTTTTATTTGATTTTTTTTTTTTTTTAAGTTGGGCCCCCACCCTTAGAGGCCCAGTCGCAGTTGTGCCATCTGCACAACTGTGGTTTTGCTCCTGGATTGAACGCAAAAATGCAGTAAATTATGTGATCTTAATAAATAATAAGAAATAAAAACAGACATTTTGTTGTTTTATAGAAAATACTTTTATAAAGAGCTAATTCAAAGAGATTTCAAATAGCTAATGATGACCTGAACTAGAGGTCTAAGGATCAGGGTTAGGAAATGACACAAACCTTTTTAGTCTACTATTTCTGATAACAAAGAATATATTGGGCAAGATTACAAGTGTCGTGCAAACCATTGCTCTACGTTTTTGTGGACGTTTGCACACTGTTTAAATTACGCTGATATTACAAGTAAAGCGAAATTGTACAATCTTGATTTATGCTAGAATCCTTACTGTGATTTCAGAGCTAATGAGAATATGTGATGGTGTTTGCGCGAGAGAGTGGGGTATTAGATTTTTTTTTTTTTTTTTAAATCTCCATTGACTTTTATGGGGAATGCGTGAACACGTTGAAAATTTAGAATTTTGACTTTTTGTGCAAGTCGGGTTACCGCTAGAGAAAAATTTGTTTACTTTCAACTTGCAATATCAGTGCAACCCGACTAGCGCAAACATGAAAATCCTAGGGGAGCTTTCTCTATAGCGAAAAATGCAAAATTCCTCTCCACTTATAATCTAGCCCATTATGTTTGACATTCTCTTACAGTATTTTTAATATGTAAACTACTATGTTTGTTGGTTTCACCACATCATGATTATTCTCAAAAGAATCCACAATGTTAAAGTCCATAACAATATATAATTCTCAGTTATTGTAGTATTTTTAGTTATAGGCCTCTATTTAACAAGGTCTGGTGGACCTGATCCGACAGTGCGGATCAGGTCCGCCAGACCTCGCTGAATACGGAGAGCAATACGCTCTTCGTATTCAGCATTGCACCAGCAGCTCACAAGAGCTGCTGGTGCAACACCGCCCCCTGCAGACTCGTGGCCAATAGGCCGCCATCAGGGGGGTGTCAATCAACCCGATCATACTCGATTGGGTTGATTTCCGGCGATGTCTGTCCACCTGCTCAGAGCAGGCAGACAGGTTATGGAGCAGCGGTCTTTGTGACCACTGCTTCACAACTGCTGTTTCTGGCGAGTCTGAAGACTCGCCAGAAACACAGGCCGTCAAGCTCCTTTCGGAGCTTGATAGATAGGCCCCATAGTATTTCACCACTTGAACATATATGTTCACTGCCTATTCTGGCAAGAAGAAATCTTAAAAGCACAGTGCTTTTAAGATTCCTTCTTGCCAGAACAGGCAGTGAAATTAAATTAAAGGGATAGTGATGATTTTTAAACTCTCTCTATAACTGTCCGTACTGGCTCTCTTTTCTGTTATATGTTTTTAATGTGAATCCAATAAAATTAATTTGATTTTAAAATGTATATCCCTCACAAATTAAATGTTTTTGGGAACCTTTTCAGGTCCAGGCAAATATTCATAATCAAAACGTCAATTTCCGTGCACTCACTGCGATCACATAAATCCAAACAACCCTGATTGGCTCCTAGGGGAATGCCTGTGTTGCCAGGCGTGTCCCCCAGTCTGATCCACCTAAGTTTTTGCAAGAAGGGGAGCAAAAGTTAGGACTTTACATGCCGTCCTATAGGCGTTAAAGCCTAGCACCATTAAGATTGCATGGAACATCCTAACGGTGTCTAGGGGTTAAGTATCAATAATTCTAAGAACATCCCAAAATGTACCACATGGTATTATAATTCTCATTGCATTTTCAGAAACAGTGAATGTTGATGTTCTGTCATTTTGAAATTTTAGATTTTACTATATTTTTATTTCATTGTTTATTTATTTTTATTTTTTTATGAACCTTGTATGTACACATACTGAAGACACTTTTTGAGATTTCTCGAAAAGGAAAAACTTTCCTTTAAACAAGTAAACTTAGGCATCAACATTTACACATATATTTTGGAAGAAAAACTTGTTGATTTTATTTTCCTTGATTTTTTATTTATTTAAATAGTATACTGTAAAAATAAGAAAACATGAATTACTTTTACAGATAATCAGAACACAAACAATAAAATAATTAAATTAAATAATTGATTACCATGGAATGATTAAAAGTTTGTTTGTTTTTTTATGCTAGAAAAGTTATGTTTAAAAATTATGCTGGGGGGCGGAGCCAACAGCCGGTTGAAGCAGACGTACATAATAGGAGCTCCGTGTTGGTAAAATTTATAAGTGATAGTAAACTTTTGATTTTGACCTGAAAGTGCCCTAAAAGATTGGGGATAACCAGTTGATCTCAGATCTAAGTTGCGGCAATCATAAAATTGAATTTGTGATACAGTAATCCTCTCACTTCCAGCCTGCTGAGGAACAGCTGACACGCAGTGCGTGGAAAAGGTCCGGTCATACACGATACTAGCATTTTCCACCTACATTGATCCGGTGGGTTGAGGACTTAATCTGGAGAAAAGCTGACTTGGATTCCTAAGCGTAACACTAAAGCTCTCTGTGAACAGATTGTGGACTCTCACAACAACGTTTTGAATCACCATCAGAAGCTCCGAGACTGCAAACGTGAGTAAGCAGCCCTACACTTACACAGCTCTCTTGGTCAATAAGTTGGGCCGAGGGCAGATATTCCCTTAACCCAGCGGTTATAGTGTTGTAATTGTTGGGACACCGGATAAAAGTTTTCCCCGTTATTATTATTATTAGAGAAGCTTAACCCATTGGACATGGGGGTCTTTTAATGCTTAGAGCTGATAACCCCTAACGAATAAAATTGCCAGCAGCAACTTCTTGTAGTAAACATCTGTAATTATAGTTTGACAGTTTAATTTAATGTTCTGAAGAGGCCTCTCGCAAGTATATATCAGACACCCCATAATAATATGAAGCTTTTGCACTGACAAGATATTATTGGGACCACAGTCCTTCTATACAGACTGCATTTTCTTTATCACCGGCTGCTTTTCCATCACACCTGGGCTGTAAATAGCATTATACTCATGATGAGCACATAAACATTGTGGGACTTTTTTGGCCAGGGCATGCCAGATCTTGCTTACTATAAAGGTATGTTTTGAGCATAGTTTGTGAAGACGCATATCTAAGTGAATTTTAGTATTCTGTATCTGCAAGGCCCAAATGCTGAGGGCCTGATCTATATTTGTCGTAGGGAGTTTTTATCATGCAAGGATCTAAGAAAAAGAGTTTAAATTCTTCTGAATATAAAAAGTCTGTGGCAGATAATTTCAAGACAAAGTTAACTGTGGAACAAGACACTGCCCGTAGTGACAGCCCCCTACTTTCAACAGATAAAGGCACTCCTAATGAACAGAACTCCCAGACTACTGAAGTAATGACGACATCCATGGCCTCATATATAGTAGCCACCCTAACACAGAGACCAAACACACTACAGGATTCCCTTACTAAAGCAATCAAGAGCTCAGTTGCAGATCTACGTAAAGATATTGGGGCAATCAGTGAACAAATTGATATTTTAGAGAGGAAGCAGGAGGATTTGGCTATAGAATAAGTCAACTTAACCAACCATTTGCAGGTTCTGGTAGACATGATGGACTCTATTGAAACTAAAATGGCAGACATGGAGGACTGGTCACGCCGGAACAATTTGAGATTTCGAGGTATCCTGGAGGATACTCCACCTTCGGAGCTAGAGAAGTTCCTTCGCCCTCCAGCCTTTCCGAATTAAACTTTGATTGATAGAGTCCATAGGCTCCCCAAAGAAAAAAATGCAGCGGCTGAGAAACCGAGGGATGTCATAGCCAAGTTTAATTTTTTTACATATAAGGAGCAAATTCTTAGGGTCATTTTCCTTAACCCTCCTTTGCCAGAAAGATTCCAGAATATTCAAAGAATATTCAAATATATCCGGACTTATCGCAGTATACCCTCCAAAAAAGAGCAACCTTTCGGGATGTCACCAGGATGCTCTGTCAACAAGGGATAAGATACAGATCGGGTTACCCAACTAAACTCTTGATTACCAGAGGAGGTAATTTACATGTAGCGGACACCCCAGCTAAGGGTCAACAATTGCTTAGAAGTGGGTCTGCAGCAAAAGATACCACAGCAAATTTTAGTCCTTCCCCGTCTGGACGAAATTATCAAGTAGAGACATCATCCTTGAGCCTGATGCCAACAGCCCCAGAGTGGCGGTCGCTTCCACAACATCTGCCCTACAACAAAAGCCACAGCTCTGTGGTGGACTCCATATCATCTGGTGAGATTGAACCTGGGTCAGATGAAAGAAGATGATAAGTATAACTTATATTTTGACTGTTGTTTTTACTGAGATTGTACTAGCCTTCAACATACCTATTTTTGATTCTGCCACTAATTTTGGGCTACATTTGCTACCTTGCACCTCCGGCCCCCTAACCTTGTCTATGGTGCTAGATGTGGGACTTACTATGGGGGACATATAGAGATTTCCTCCTTTCTTTGTTTTATTCAGAGATGGTAAAGAGGTCGTAGACGAAAAGGCATTCCCTTGTTGATTGTAATGTTCCTGTTCACATTCGGCTAGATTACGAGTCTTGCGTTAGCCTTAAAAAGCAGCGTTGAGAGGTCCCAATGCTGCTTTTTAACGCCCGCTGGTATTACGCGTCATGGCAGGTACAGGTGTACCGCTCACTTTTCTTCTGCGACTCGAGCTTACCGCAAATCCCCTTATGTCAATTGCGAATCCTATCTTTTCCATGGGATTTGCCTAATGCCGGTATTACGAGGAAGAAGTGAGCGGTATGACCCTCTCCTGTCAAGACTCCTACCGCATTTAAAAGTCAGTAGTTAAGAGTTTTATGGGCTAACGCCATAACATAAAACTCTTAACTAAAGTGCTACAAAGTACACTAACACCCATAAACTACCTATTAACCCCTAAACCAAGCCCCCCCACATCGCAAACACATACATAAAAAATGTAACCCCTAATCTGCCGAACCGGACATCGCCACCACTGTAATAAATATTTGAATCCCTAAACCGCCGCATCCCCGCCTTGCAAACACTATTTAAATTTTATTAACCCCTAATCTGCCGCCCCCAACGTCGCCACTACTATATTCAATTTATAAACCCCTAAACCTAAGTCTAACCCCCCTAACTTAAATATAATTTAAATAAAATGAAATAAAATTACTAAAATTAAATAAATTAATCCTGTTTAAAACTAAATACTTACCTGTAAAATAAACCCTAAGATAGCTACAATATAACTAATAGTTACTTTGTAGCTAGCTTAGGGTTTATATTTATTTTACAGGCAACTTTGTATTTATTTTAACTAGGTACAATACTTATATTTATTAACTATTTAATAACGACCTAGTTAAGTACAAATTTACCTGTAAAATAAATCCTAACCTAAGTTACAATTACACCTAACACTACACTATCATTAAATTAAGTACCTAAATTACCTACAATTAACTACAATTAAATTAAATAAACTAAAGTATGAAAAACAACAAACACTAAATTACGGAAAATAAATAAATAATTAAAAAAAAATTAAACTAATTACACCTAATCTAATCCCCCTAATAAAATAAAAAAGCACCCCCAAATAATAAAATTCCCTACCCTATACTAAATTACAAATAGCGCTTAAAAGGGCCTATTGCAGGGCATTGCCCCAAAGTCACATTCTATTGGCTGATTGGAACAGCCAATAGAATGCGAGCTCAATCCTATTGGCTGATTGGATCAGCCAACAGGATTTTTCCTACCTTAATTCCGATTGGCTGATAGAATTCTATCAGCCAATCGGAATTCAAGGGACGCCATGTTGGATGACGTCATTTAAAGGAACCTTCATTCTTAGCCTGGACGACGTTGGCGGCGGCAGATTAGGGGTTAATAAGTATACTTAGTTTGCGGCGACCTTGGGGGGGGCAGATAAGGGTTTAATAAATATAATGTAGGGTTCTGTGATGTTGGGGGCAGCAGATTAGCGGTTCATAGGGATAATGTAGGTGGCGGCAGTGTCCGGAGCGGCAGAGTAGGGGTTAATAATTATAATGTAGGTGGCGACAATGTCAGGGATGGCAGATTAGGGGTTAATAAGTGTAAGATTAGGGGTGTTTAGACTCGGGTTCATGTTAGGGTGTTAGGCGTAGACATAAAATTAATATCCTTATAGGAATCAATGGGGCTGCGTTAGGAGCTGAACGCTGCTTTTTTGCAGGTGTTAGTTTTTTTCAGCCAGCTCAGCCCCATTGTTTCCTATGGGGAAATCGTGCATGAGCACGTTTAGCCAGCTTACCGCTACCGTAAGCAATGCTGGTATTGAGGTGAGATGTGGAGCTAAATTCTGCTCTACGCTCACCTTTTTGATACCAGCGTTGTCTTAAGGGAGCGTTAAAAAAAAGGCTTGTTAGCAACGCATCCCTGTTACCGCAAAACTCGTAATCTCTGTGAATGTTTGTTATGCATTTCTTGTGTTTTAGTTATTAAGGTGAATTATAATGTTCTCTATGATTGAGTCTTGCCTTAATGTCTGGACATTGTCTGGTTGCTATGCATACGGCTCTCCATTTTTCATTGCCCAGCTTGATTGGTATTGCTGGGTGAGTGCCCAGCTATGGATCCTATGACAATTTCCACTTATAAACACCACATAAGTTGCAGATATAAAGGTCCTTTTCTTGAAGGCACCAATGCATAAGTTCAAAAAGTTTATTATAGAGAGGTCCTGCTTATCACTAGGCCTTTTTTTCAAGGCTTTATTCAAAAATGTTTGTAACAGTTTTGAGATGTTTCTTGACCCTAGGTTTCATCATGTCATCTTACCAAAGCTCTCTGTATGATGTGTGGAGATCATGCCATCCGGACACGAGGGATTATTCTTTCTTCTCATCCCCCCATCGGTCTTTTTCGAGACTTGATTATTTCTTTGTTGATTCTTGGACTATGAACAAAATTACAGATTCCAAGATACACAGCTGCCCTTGGTCTGATCATGAGGCAGTATCTTTCTCTATTGGGGAGGCTGGAACCCTACATTCTAAACCCTTATGGAGACTTCCTAAAGCCCTATGGGAGGAAGGATCCTTCCTACGGGACCTCATAGACAAGGTCGAGAGCTTTCTGATCACCAATCCGGTAGGTCAAACGTCCCATCAAATTAGATGGGAGGCTCTGAAGGCCTATCTGAGAGGATTTTGTATAGCTAGAATGGTGGCACTCAGGAAACAGAGAGGAGCACCATTGGGTGCCCCTTGTCTCCCCTGATATTTACCTTGGCCATGGAGCTGTTGGCGCAGGCAATCCATAACTCTACCCAGATAACAGGTTTTCCTTATGGACACCTAGAGGAAAAAATTGTGCTATACGCAGATGACATCACCATTCTTCTCACGAGACCGGAATCCTCCTTACAGTTGGTTTTTCGAGTAATTGACCAATTTAGCGAACATAGTTATTATAAAGTAAACCTATCCAAGACAGAAGCATATAGTATTAATATCCCTCAAGACCAGTTAGATATCTTACAACAGAGATACAACTTTCATTGGTCCTTACAATCGATAACACATTTAGGTTTCAAGCTCTGTACGGAGATGGACAATGTCCTTAAACTTAATTTTGATGTCCTTATCACTGAATTCATGTCCTTAACTGGTAGGTGGGACTATAAAGAGATTTTCTGGTTGGGTAGAGTCGCCACTATTAAGATTTCCCTATTACCAAAAGCCTTGTATCTATTTAGTTGTATTCCTTTGAACGTTCCCCATAATATACTGCAACAAATTCATCGGATATTCCTCAAATACAGGGAGTGCAGAATTATTAGGCAAGTTGTATTTTTGAGGATTAATGTAATTATTGAACAAAAACCATGTTCTCAATGAACCCAAAAAACTCATTAATATCAAAGCTGAATAGTTTTGGAAGTAGTTTTTAGTTTGTTTTTAGTTATAGCTATTTTAGGGGGATATCTGTGTGTGCAGGTGACTATTACTGTGCATAATTATTAGGCAACTTAACAAAAAACAAATATATACCCATTTCAATTATTTATTTTTACCAGTGAAACCAATATAACATCTCAACATTCACAAATATACATTTCTGACATTCAAAAACAAAACAAAAACAAATCAGTGACCAATATAGCCACCTTTCTTTGCAAGGACACTCAAAAGCCTGCCATCCATGGATTCTGTCAGTGTTTTGATCTGTTCACCATCAACATTGCGTGCAGCAGCAACCACAGCCTCCCAGACACTGTTCAGAGAGGTGTACTGTTTTCCCTCCTTGTAAATCTCACATTTGATGATGGACCACAGGTTCTCAATGGGGTTCAGATCAGGTGAACAAGGAGGCCATGTCATTAGATTTTCTTCTTTTATACCCTTTCTTGCCAGCCACGCTGTGGAGTACTTGGATGCGTGTGATGGAGCATTGTCCTGCATGAAAATCATGTTTTTCTTGAAGGATGCAGACTTCTTCCTGTACCACTGCTTGAAGAAGGTGTCTTCCAGAAACTGGCAGTAGGACTGGGAGTTGAGCTTGACTCTATCCTCAACCCGAAAAGGCCCCACAAGCTCATCTTTGATGATACCAGCCCAAACCAGTACTCCACCTCCACCTTGCTGGCGTCTGAGTCGGACTGGAGCTCTCTGCCCTTTACCAATCCAGCCACGGGCCCATCCATCTGGCCCATCAAGACTCACTCTCATGTCATCAGTCCATAAAACCTTAGAAAAATCAGTCTTGAGATATTTCTTGGCCCAGTCTTAACGTTTCAGCTTGTGTGTCTTGTTCAGTGGTGGTCATCTTTCAGCCTTTCTTACCTTGGCCATGTCTCTGAGTATTGCACACCTTGTGCTTTTGGGCACTCCAGTGATGTTGCAGCTCTGAAATATGGCCAAACTGGTGGCAAGTGGCATCTTGGCAGCTGCACGCTTGACTTTTCTCAGTTCATGGGCAGTTATTTTGCGCCTTGGTTTTTCCACACGCTTCTTGCGACCCTGTTGACTATTTTGAATGAAACGCTTGATTGTTCGATGATCACGCTTCAGAAGCTTTGCAATTTTAAGAGTGCTGCATCCCTCTGCAAGATATCTCACTATTTTTGACTTTTCTGAGCCTGTCAAGTCCTTCTTTTGACCCATTTTGCCAAAGGAAAGGAAGTTGCCTAATAATTATGCACACCTGATATAGGGTGTTGATGTCATTAGACCACACCCCTTCATTACAGAGATGCACATCACCTAATATGCTTAATTGGTAATAGGCTTTCGAGCCTATACAGCTTGGAGTAAGACAACATGCATAAAGAGGATGATGTGGTCAAAATACTAATTTGCCTAATAATTCTGCACTCCCTGTATGTCTGCATGAATAAAACCTCAAGAATAGGACACAAGATTATGCAATGGGAATTTGTAAGAGGGGGAGTTGCGTTCCCTAATATTTTTCTATATTCTAACGGGACATTGATGACAGTGTCACAAATCTCTGATTTCCTTGGAGACCCTCTGCTATGGTTTTGGTTTGAATTCTTTTGAGTATTGAGCCTGTTGAAAGCGTGGGACTTCCCCAAATACAATCTGAGGGGGTATTCTAGGTGGGAGGATAGATGGCGAGGAGGTCATTGTAGACTGAAGCCCCTTACATTCCATTATCGTGCTCTCCTGAAGGATCACTCTCAAGGTCTCCCATGGCAAATTAAGGCCATTAAGAACTGAACCTCACCATTACAGAAATAGATTTTAGTAAAGCAGTGACTCTGACAAAAAAAAAAATTCATTGTGCGACCGTTTTTGAGGGGTATGTTAAGATTTTATTGAGATGGTACAAAGTACCTACTAGATTGGCTAGGATGTTCAATACTGCTTTCCCACTATGCTGGTGACAGTGTGGCCATGAGTGCTCAGACTTCCATATTTGGTGGTCTTGCCCAAGAGTAGTGGTATTGTGGAGAGAGGTTGAATTATTACTGAATTCTATAAACATAGAGATAGCCTTGACTCCACAAATGGTAATTTTCCATATTTTTGAAGACAAATTCACAGATTTTATATAATCTCCGCCACTAAATTTTGAAATAGCCAGGGCGTGGAAACATCTTGAGCCTCCCTCTTTGTCAGATGTGTGCGGAGTTGTGGACTTTCTGGCCAAAATGGAAAAAATTGTTTACTGCTCACAAGACCACATGGACTGGTACTTTGAGATATGGTCTGACTGGATTCAAAACCATTAATTGGACAGTGACCTTTCCTACACTACAGGATGACTTAAACACCCAGTAATTATTATTATTTTTTTCCTCTTCCCTCCCCTATATATGATTATCCCACCCTAACTTCCCTAACCCCCTCTTTAGCTGACACCTATACACTGTTGGGGAGAAGAAGCTTGTTGCACCGAAGGAGCCCAGAGTTGCTGACACCATTCTTGCTGTGTAAATACATAGATCCCCTTTTCCTTACTCCCATCTCTGGGAAACTATAAAGAATTTAATAAAATAGAGTGGTTTTCTTTCACTAAATGATGGATATATCTGAAAAATTCTTGTTAATGTTAGTGCAACAATGCAATTGTAAGTGATTTATTTCTGTGAACAATGTTATGTGGAAATAGATGTAATCTTTTGACTGTGACATTCTTGCAATGTTCTGGACAAATTGTTTGTTTATTATGTTATGTGTATAACCTCAATATATTTGAAAAAAAAAAAACGATGCTGAAAATATTAACTTGCAAGCTCTTGTCTTTTTGTTTTGCTTTTAATACCACATTTTTATTAAATTTAAAATAAATTACATCACACATCAATTACAAAAGATATCTTACAATAATTACAGGTGATGCAGGATATCCATATTTCTGAAAACTCAATTAAAAACTCAGACACTATCTCAGAAAATATATTGTGTAGCTCATAGGCTCTTTCCAATAATTATTGGTTAATATTTTCTCTGTTAAATAAATAACTAAAACATTTTATTAGTTAATTTAAAATGTTATCAAATATATTTACATAATTTATAACATTCAAGTACAAAAAAAGGAAGTTAAATGCTGTTAAATTAATTCTAGGAACATCACATTGCATACCACATGGTATCATGCTTCCTATTGCATTTTCAGAAACAGGAAAACTAATACATTTTGAAGTTAAAGGGACAGTAAACATCAAAAATGTTATTGTTTAAAAAGATAGATAATCCCTTTATTTACCATTCCCCAGTTTTGCATAACCAACACTGTTATAGAAATATACTTTTTACCTCTGTGATTACCTGGTTTCTAAGCTTCTGCTGACTGCCTCCTTATCTCCGATCTTTTGACAGACTTGCATTTTAAGCAATTAGTACTGAGTCTTAAATAACTTCATGTGCATGAGCTCAGGGTTATCTATATGAAACACATGAACTAACGCCCTCTAGCTGTGAAAAAAGATCAAATGCAGAGGCGACCTTTAAGGGCTTAGAAATTAGCATATGAGCCTACCTAGGTTTAGCTTTCAACTAAGAATAGCAAGAGAACAAAGCAAATTTGATGATAAAAGTAAATTTGAAAGTTGTTTAAAATGACAAGCCCTGAAAATTACATGCCCTGGAGGAAGAGGAGGAGCCTGTGCATAGACTGCACGTTGCACCTGTGCAGGTATCTCTCCCATGCAGATACACCTTGGCGGTAAATCGTGCCTGGAACCCTCATGCTGGAGGGATTTACTGCAGCTGGCCTAAGCCATCAGCCCAGCTGTCCTCCACAGCGTATACATTGACCATACGCTTTTATAGAACTTTACCGGAGAACCTAACATTGTCCCTGTTCAGCACTCTATCTAATCTCACTGGAAGTGAGAATAATACCCAAAAAGACTGAAACAGCTGAAAATTCATCTCCCCCTCCACCGGGCTGGAGCGAGAGGGTTTAAAAAAGGAGCTACTGAGTATATCTGAGAAGCCTGAGCAGTTTCCTTTGAGCAGAAGACTGACGACTACCCCCCGCAAAACCTATCCGATCAAGAACTAGCGCTGCCGTGACCGCCTCCACCCACCGATGATGCGTGTGGAGAGCTGATAGAGTCCTCCTCCTGGTTTGGGGGACCACGGAACCGGCTTCTCACTTCCCGCCGGAACTACGCGGATGAGCACAACAGGCGGAGGAGCACCGGAGCTAGGTGAATCAGTCGGGACATCTCAGAGCTACGCCCGCGACTGCGAAACGACATCTGCAGAATATTTGCAGGCGGGGTACGGAGGCAAGAACCGTGGAGTTTGAAAGTCGCTGTGCGGTGAATCACCCTGGCTGAGATCCCGCTGCAATATCAGTCCGAATACAAGCAGGGGTAAGAAGGTACAAACTGCTCTGTCTCTGCTCATATTAATAGCTCAGGCTCTCTCTTTAAAAATAATACAACGCTCCCTGTATTAGGACTATATTCTAATGGGACCTTGCTGACTTTGCTCTTCTCCCTATTATGGAACCTCCTTGCATTTATTTCTTTATTTTCGGCCGGTGGCCGCACTAGTGTTAACTACAGGTTGTCCCTGGTTGGAGAATCTTTGCTCTGAAAACTGATAGATACCATTCACATAAAGAACTGCTGGAGCCATTTGAAGGGGACTTACATTGATGGTGTACAAAACATGGGCCAACCTTGAACTAAAATAGATGTTTAGTCACACAAATAGCTATCATAACTCATTTTATGTGATATAAAGAAGTAACGGATTTACTTATTCTTTTTCTTAGGGCCTACCAACCTATTAACCTAAAAAACAAATTTATATGTCAATTGCGTCTTAGGAATTGTTGTATTTTGAAATTAAGCTATGTGATAGTTAAGTGCTTGGGGAGGGGAAGAGAGGAAAAAAGGGAGAAAAAGGAGGAAAAATACAACCTATAATTTACAGATAACATTGATATCACCCTGAAAGCATACTATTGTATGATCTCATTTCTTAATTCTTATCTAAGGGTAAGATACAGTATTTTGAAACAGCTAAACTCTGACATTCTCAGCTAAAGCATTCCGCCCCAGTTATCTGAAATAAGGTGTAATTTAACTCTTAATTAAGAGCACGTATCTGTGTCCCTATCTTATTGCTACCAGTTAAGAAGGTATCAAATTATTTCTATACCTGTTTTGCTATACCTAATACATTTAACCCAAAGGGATTTACAAATGCATTCTATCACTATATATCTACTTCTTTGAGTACTGCTTACATAGGGATTTTCTGGTTTGATTTGTATATGAAAAATGCTAAGAACTTAGCTGCAATATAAGTAAGGGGTGAGCTGGAACCTACATCTCAGAACTGGTTGCAACTTAATTTTTTTTAATTAAAACGGTGTTTCTGTGTCCCTATGCTATTGTTGCTAGCTAGGAAAGCATTGGAGTATTTTTTCACTTGTTTGGATATATCTACCATATTTGTATTGGAGGGGATTCGCAGGGGCACCCTGTCATTAACTGTTTATTTCTTTAAGTATGTTTGATCTGTATATGGAAACGGCTAAGTAATTAGCCATAACACAAGCAAGGGGTCAGCTGGAACTTATATTTTAGATAAGCCCCCTCTTAAGTAAAACTTTTTGGGCCCCTTGGCTGGTGTGGGGACTCTCTTACATAGGAATCTACACCTCACTAAATTAAGCTTTTTTTTTTTTTTTTTTTTTTTTTCTTTCTCCTCCCCTCCCTCACTTCTTCCACCCCTCCTATCCTCACATTTTCACCCCCCCCTCACTCCCACTTCCTTACCTTTCCTCCCACGGAATTTATTGAACACTTATTTTTTTTCCTTTTTCTGAATACGGCACAAGTGGATCACTACTTAGGCTATTTGCACAATATATGGATAAATTTCTTCACAGTCACTCCCGGACTCCCCCACCAGCCATGACAGCAAAACCAAGAGAGAAAAGGAATAAAAACACTATAGAGGCAGCTGCCGAGACACAGCTAACTCCTGTTAATACTCCATTTACTAATGAAACCTTTAACATGCAGGCCTTAGTATCAAATATCGCGGAAGCCTTAAACCCTAAATTTGATGCCCTTAGGGCAGAGATTAAACAAGAGATCTCATTGTTGTCCCAAGAATTGAGACATTTCACCAGTAGAATTAACGAAGTAGAACAAAGGGTGTCTGATCTCGAGGACCTTACTGTCATTCATAGCACAAGCATAGAATCTACTGTAGCTACCTTGTCCAAAATGCAAATCAAAATCGAAGATATAGAAAACAGGGCCAGAAGAAATAATATCCGCATTATTGGGGTACCTGAAGCAAAACAACCTGAGAATCTAAACTCATTTATCTCAGATACCCTAGTACAGTTACTTAAAATCCCCTCCAGCCATCCTCAAATAGTGGTAGAAAGGGTTCATAGAATAGGGAAGCAACAGGTTGACAACAGAGGTAACACTAGACCCAGGCCAGTAATAGCCAAACTACTTAATTTTAACGACAAAGTCACCCTTCTCCAACACTTTCGCAAGAATCAGCCTATAATGTTTAAAGAGAGCAGGATTCTCCTATTTCAGGACTACTCTGTAGAAACATCACTTAAGAGGAGAAATCTAGCCCCAATTTGTTCCAAATTTATCCAGCAGGGGTACCAGGCTCTAATTAACTACCCTGCTAAACTTAAGGTTTTTGTTAAGGGAGAAGTTTTTATGTTTGAAAATGCGCAAGACGCAGAAAAGTTATTGAGTCAGTTAAATGTCAGTGAGTAAACTGAATGGGTACCAAGGATCCATTGTACCTGGTTATTATTTTATTCTTATTTAATTATTTCTTTTTTCTTTAGTGAAGAATGGAAAGGAAAATAGTTGAGAACAATAAGGATTGGATAAGGAAGGGGAACGTTGTTCCCCCTTTTTTTTTTTTTTTTTTTTTTTTTCTCTCTTTCGTTCTCCCTCCCCCTGTTTTGTTGGTTTGTTTATCCTCCCCCCCTTGCCTCCCACACCAATTTCACTTATCTACCCATTGAAATAAATGGTCAATTTTAAAATAGTATCCTGGAACGTAGGAGGTATTACCACCCCTATAAAGAGGAAATTAATTATTACCCAATTAAAGAAACTGAATACGGATATAGCTTTCCTCCAGGAAACGCACCTCAATCTAGAGGAAAGTTCGAAACTAAAGACATCATGGGTTAAGGAGATATTTGCTGCGCCGGGACAGGGGAGAAAGAGAGGGGTAGCCATTTTAGTGGGGAAAAGGATTAATGCAGAAACACTGTATGTTGGAGTGGATCCGGAGGGGAGATCAGTGATTATAAAAATAAAGATTAGTAATCGTGTGTACACACTATGTAACGTATATGCGCCTAATACTCTTGACCCAGAATTCTGGAACCAATTGCAGACTGAGATACTCTCTAAAATAGAAGGTAATCTTATTCTTGCAGGAGACTTTAATATGGCTCCACAGTGCCCACTTGATAGGCTGAGACAAAATACAAAACAAAAAAAGCATAAAAAAGATAATTTGGAAGCTAAACTACTCACGAAGCTGATGCAAAATCTGGGCATTAGGGACATATGGAGGATGCAAAATCCTGATGTTAGAGAGTATACCTGCTTATCCAAAGCTCATAAAACGCTATCAAGAATCGACCTCTTTCTGATTGATGAAAGATTGTGTACATATGAGATTAAGACAAAAATACTCCCTATATGTTTGTCTGATCATGGGCCGATCATTTTAGACCTCCAGGACAAGCAGCATAAATTTAAGTCAAATCGCTTTTTCTTCCCTTCCTATTTAGCGTCTGATATGAAATTTAAGAACTGGCTCAGAGTTAAGTTTAATGAGTATGCCCTCCGTAATTCAGAATATAGAGATCGTCCTGCTATATTCTGGGAGGCAGCAAAGGCTGTGTTGAGAGGCGAAATTATAGCTTATCTGGCTATACTAAATAGAAAAATGCAACAAAGAGAAAAGGAGTTAACAAATGCAATAACAAATGCATACAATCGATTCCTCCTTGACCAAAACTCAGTTAACTGGGATAAATATAACAGTGCAAAAAGCAATAAAGATGCTTTTTTACTATATAGAGAAACCCAGAAAGAACTGAAATTACAATCCAAATTATATAAATATGGTAATAAATCTGGGAAATTATTAGCTAAACTGGTTAAAAGCGAAAAAAAAACCCCGTTGATTGAGAAATTGGTTGTAGGTGAGAATGTAATTCTTAAATACGAGGAAATTGCGGAAGAATTGAAAAAATACTATCAAGAATTATACTCTTCTAGACCCTCTGACTTAGCTCAAGCGGAAGACTTCTGGAGTAAAATCCCAGTTCCTAAAATTTCTAGTGATATATCTGAAACTCTTAACGTTCAAATCACAGAGGAAGAAATTAAGAAAACTATCTCTGACCTTGCCCTTAACAAAGCCTCTGGGCCGGATGGGTTGCCTAATGAATTCTTTAAAATCTTATCCCCAGAAATATCAGTATACCTCTGTAAACTATACAACTCCATGTATATAGATGGAGAAGAGATGACGAAATCTTTTTCATCCTCTTACACAACTTTAATACTCAAAAGAGGGAAGGACCCAACTTTAAGGGAGTCATATAGGCCAATTGCTTTATTAAATTCCGACTACAAGATCTTTACATCAATTCTTGCCCAGAGGCTACAAAAAATATTAGGTGATATCATTCATAAAGATCAAGCCGGATTCTTAAACTCTCGAAACTCCTCAGCAAAAATCAGAGAAATATTGGTAACATCAGAATACTTCTTCTACGGGGGGGAAGGGGGGAGGAGGGGGGATAGGGCCCTGCCAGACCTAGCGGTTATTTCAGTTGACGCTGAGAAAGCCTTCGACTCTGTTCAATATGATCATCTTTTTCTCTCCTTAGAAAAGTTTGGGTTTACAGGAGGGTTCCTCGACTTTATTAAAAATTTATATAATCAGCCGCATACGAGTCTAATTGTAAATAATCTACTCTCCCCCCAAATTGTATTGGGCAGAGGAACTCGTCAGGGATGCCCCCTCTCCCCTCTCCTCTTCAACCTCTGTATTGAACCCCTGGCAATTGCGATTAGGCAACAACTTGAAGGCATTAAAATAGGGGAGTATGAAATAAAATTGGCTCTATATGCAGACGATATCCTTATATATTTATCAAACAGCAAAGTCAATATCCCTAAATTATTACAAATTATAGGCCAATTTGGCTCCTTCTCGGGCTACAAAGTAAATACTACCAAGTCAGAACTATTCTGGCTTAGGAAAAATAACTCTTCCCCTAGCAATATTCCTTTTCGTCTAGTTAAGGATTCGTTTAAATATCTAGGTATCAATATCCCAAGTGAACCAAAAGATCTATATAAGTTTAACATTCTACCAGTCATCTCAATTTTTAGAGATAAGCTTAGAAATTGGGAGAGTCTGCCACTCTCTATCTCTGGACGGATAGCATTATTTAAGATGGTTCTTTTCCCTAAATTGCTCTATGTCTTACAGAATACAGCAATAATGCTCCTAGAAAGAGACATACGATTAATAAATAGTATGCTCAGAAGATTTATCTGGCAAAAAGCTAGACCTAGGATTTCTTTGAATAAATTGTCATCTGCTAAAGTTTATGGAGGCTTTGCCTTGCCAGACATAAGGTTGTATAACTTGGCTTTCCTAGCGAGAATTGCAGCCGACTGGATCTTCTCCAAGGATTACGTGCTGAATAATAACTTGGAAGAGAAAGTTTGCTATCCATACCTACCAAAAGCCCTGCTACACTGTGAACCTAAAGACTATCCAGTGAATATCAGATCACTTAAAATGTTCCTTAACCCCTTGAGGGCCTGGAGAAGAATCGGAAAGCTTATAGATATAAATTGTCAGGTCTCACAATATCTACCTCTAATAGGCAACCCCAAATTTCAGGCAGGCTTAGATTCACCTGTGATTAAAAACTGGTATACATTGGGATTGGACAAACCTATATATTTTGTGGATCAAGAAAGAAAATGTATTAAATCCTTTGATGAACTCAAAAACAACTTTAATCTCTCCAACAAGGAGTTCTTTGCATATTTACAGACAAGGCATTATATTATAGATATGATGCGGATATCTAAATGGCAATGGGACTTAGGTAGTCTAGAGGACTGGCTTACATTAGTTAAGAACGGGCTGATGTCTATCACCCCATGTTACCACTTATTGGGAGTTGGCAAAGGGAAACACCTTCTTGAAAAATTAGCGCAGGATTGGAATCTAGACTTGGCGCAGGATTATATCGATAGTCAATTTATAAAAACCTCTATTGGCAGGGTGTCTCAGGCTACAATTTCTGCCACCTGGAGGGAGGCTCATTTAAAACTTATACATAGATATTATTATACCCCTGAAAAAGCATTTAAGCTTAAGAATTCAAACTTTGATAAGTGTCCCAAATGCTCCAGGATGGCTGCAGATCTGAAACATATGATCTGGGATTGTCCACTGATCAGACAGTGTTGGTATAAAATAGAATTCTGGGCAAAGACGTCACTTAAAATATCCCCTCTGGATCTCTCTCTAACCCAGGTCATATTCTGCTTAAATAATCAAGAAGAGCATAGGTCCAATGGGAATTTAATTATTTCAATTATTTTAGCAGTTAGATACTTAATTTTTAAAAAGTGGAAGTCAAGAAATTTGCCGACAGTATCAGAAATTAAGAATTTTCTTAAGAAACAATGTATTCTAGAGCAGCGAGATACTAACATTGATAAGGAATCTGACATTAAGCTTTTTTTTAAAAAATGGGCACCATTCATCAAATCACTTACAGAGACAGAAATTGATCAAATAATATTCCCTTTCCAAAACTCAGAGATGGTACTTTTGGGAATATGGTAAAGGAAGATGTATTCTGATTTCTCCCCTTCTTCTCCTGTGTGAGGTGTGGGGGGCTCTCTCCCTTTTTTTTTTTTTTTTTTTTTTTTCTTCTGGTTCTTGTATGGTTGTTCAGGGAAAACAACAAGGGTGGGGAAAAAAAGGGGAAAAATATATTCCAACAGGGAAACATTGTGGATTGTCTATTGATGCTTAATGTTAATGGTTTGTCTATTTTTTTTTTTCTCTTCCTTGAAATTATATGAAAATGTATAAACCTGTTGAAATATAATAAAAATATTTAAAAAAAAAAAAAATGACAAGCCCTATATGAATCAAGAAAGTTTAATTTGGACTTTACTATCCCTTAAGCCATTAGTTCATTTTTTTATCTTTTTGAATTTTGAATATTTAGGTAATTTATTTTATATAATTATATATTTTCTTACATTTGTTGATGGATCTTGTATGTACACTTACTGAAGACACTTCTAGAGATTTCTAAGTATATATACATTTTTACAAGTTAATCCAAATTGTTGCTTTTAGTGTTTAGGCTTTATGTGTTTTTTTTTCTTTCAATGCTAGTTAGAATAAGTTTATATTTCACATTAATCATGTTTATTAAACTTATTTATTATGATGCAGGACCAAATTGATCATTTTAAATGTGGTAGACCTTGTACTTACATATTACCTTTAAATTGTATATTTCCAATTCACTTGTTTGATCTTTGTAATTTTTCTAGAATTAGGTAGCCTTTGGGTTTTCTTCTAATAATAGTTAGACACTGAAAATAAAATACATTAATATTAACTAAATACTGATTTTCCTTTATTTCGTGTTTATATTTATTCTGAAAACATAATTAAAGGACCACTAAATACAGTAGAATTACATAATTAACAAGTGCATAATAAAAAGACAATGTAATAACACTGAATTTCAAATAAGCAGTAAAAAAAAATCTGAAAAATTTAGTTTTTTCCACATTTGCTGCCCCGGTATCATGTGACAGCCATCAGCCAATCACAGACTAGTATACGTATACCCAGTGAACGTGTGCACATGCTCAGTAGGATATGGTGTCTCAGAAAGTGTGCATATAAAAGTATTGTGCAACATTTGTTAATAGATGTAAATTAGGTCTCTTAAAACTGCATGCTCTATCCGATTCATGAAAGTTTAATTTTGACTGTAGCGTTCCTTTAAGAAAATAAACTGTATATCCCATTTTGTTTTTAATACTAAAAGAAATGTATCAGTTGTTTTATTTTACAAATCAGTGTGTCCATAAACGCAGACCATGATATCACCATTACAAAGTTAGGAAGTTTTTTATTGACATTTTACTTTTCTAATGAGTTTTAAGCATTTAATATATTTTACAATTACATTAAAATTGTTTGTTTTTTTAGAATATAACACATTTACATTTAAAAAAGTTACTGTTATACTATAATTTTTACATTTAAATATTTAATCTACAAACATTAGGGGTAAGATTACATATGCGGCGTCACCCATAAAAGCCGGCGACATCGGTTTTTACACAGTTTTGGTATCAACTATACGGTGCCGCATATAATACGGTGCGTATATTTCACCCGATGCCCGCAATTTTTACTCTCATAAGCTAACATAGAACCGCGTCACAAATCAGTATCACATATTTAGCGCAAGGACTTACGCGGCGAAAATTGAGAAATGTTACTCCATTTTCACCTCACCACACATAGGCAGACGCAGCAAGCCTTGCGCTGAAAATGTGAGTACGGTAACTCCCGTAACTGCCTGAAAATATAAACTAACACCTAACGCATGCACAATATCTATCTACCTGTCAACTGCAATCCCCCACCATAATAACTAATAAAGTATATTAACCCCTAATCCACCATTAACCCACATCGCAATAAACCTAATAAATGTATTAAACCCTAATCCACCATTAACCCACATCGAAATAAACCTAATAAATGTATTAACCCCTAATCCACCATTAACCCACATCGCAATAAACCTAATACAACTATTAACCCCTAATACGCTATTAACCCACAACGCAATAAACTTTATAACCCCTAATCCGCCAAACTCCCACAATGCAAATAACTAATTAAATTAATAAGCCCTGATCCTAACACCCCCTAGATTAACCCCAATTACCTAAATTAAAAAATACTAAGTTACAATTAAATTAAAAAGCTAACATTACTTACAAATAAAAAAAACTAAGATTAAACAAATCTAAGATTACAAAAAATTAAAAAGTCTAACATTACATAAAATAATAAACCAAATTATCAAACATAAAAAATTAAACCTAATCCTATGAAAATAATAAAGCACCCCCAAAATAAAAGCAACCCCTAATTTAATACTTAACTGCCAATAGCCCTTAAAAGGGCTTTTTGTAGGGCATTGCCCTACTTTAAACAGCTTAATTACCTTAAAAAACACTAAGTCTCCCCTCTAACAGTAAAACCCTCTCAGCTCTTTTACTGCCCTTAAAAGGGCATTCAGCTCTTTAAAGAGTGCCCAATAAATCCCTAATCTAAAAAAAAAAAAAATCCTAAATCTAACCCCCAAATAGGTGCTGACATCTACTGAAGTCCGCTGGAGAAGGTCCTAATCCAGGTGGCGGGGAAGTCTTCTTCCAAGCGGCCGACATCTTCTTCCAAGCGTGGACCACTTCCTTCTTCATCCAGGACCAAGCCAGCGCGGAGCAGAGATGAGATGAGCGTGGAGTAGGACCGGCGACTGTGGAGCCATGGAGCGTGGAGGATCCTCTTTGTACGATCACCGCCGTACACTGAATAGTGAATTCAAGGTATGTGTTTAAATATGGCGTCCCTTGTATTCCTATTGGCTGATTTGATTTTTCAAATTCAAATCAACCAATTGAATGAGAGCTACTGAAATCCTATTGGCTGTTCAAATTTAGGGGAAATGGGTAGTTTAGGATTTTTTAGGGTTAGGTTTTTTTTAATTTGTGGGGTGGAGGGTTTTACTGTTAGAGGGGGGACATAGCATTTTTAAGATAAAAGAGCTGTTTAACTTAGGACTATGCTCTACAAAAAGCCCTTTTAAGGGCTATTGGTAGTTTATTATTAGATCATGGTGTTTTTTTATTTTGTGGGGGCTTTTTTTTCCCGTTGGTTTCATTTTTTTATTTTGGATTATTTTGTTTATTATTTGTTTATTATTTTCTGTAATGTTAAACTTTTTTTATTTTTGGTAATGTTAGATTAATTTATTTTAATTTAATCATAGGTTTATTTTTATAAGTACTGTTAGGATTTTTTATTTTATTATAATTTAGTATTTTATTATTTTATGTAATTTGTGGTTAATTTAGTGGTTGTTAGGTTAGGGGATTTAAATGAGTTATTTGCATTGTGGGGGTTTGGCTGATTAGGGGTTAATAGGCTAATTAGGGTACTTTGCTATGTGGGTTAATGGCAGATTAGGGGTTAATAGTTTTAATAGGGACTTTGCAATGTGGGTGAATGGCGGATTAGGGGTTAATACATTTATTAGGTAGTTTGCGATGTTGGGGTTGGCGGATTTAGGGGTTAATACTTTTTCTAGGTAGATTGCAATGTGTGTGAATGGCGGATAAGGGGTTAATAGTTTGATTAGGCATATTGTGTTGTGGCGGGGTTGTCGGTTTAGGAGTTAATACATTTATTATTAATTCCGATATGAGAGTGATGGTGGATATATGGGTTTTACGTGTCGGGTTTATTTTTGGAAGGCGGGTTAGACTTTTAAGGGAGATTTGATATATATATTTGTTTTTTCTTAGGCACCAGCAGTTTCTAAAGTGCTGAAAGACACTGGCGATTCCAGAAATTTGTATTTACGCTCATTTTTGGACATCGCTAAGTTATATAGTTATGTGATACCCCGTTGTGAGAGGTGAAATTACGGGTGGCACGGGTTTCAGCCCTAGAACTTTACCATATTGTGCTTAACCCAAAGAAACCCTAATTCTTTTCTGGCATTGTACTAATTTGCTTTGAAACCCTCAAATTTAAGATTATCTTATGTGTCTGCAAAGAGTAGGGTAATGAAATTAACCTTTTTCAATAGTCCTATTTATTAAAGGTTTCAATGAACTAATAAAATGTAATTACTATATATGACCTGCTCATTGACATCTCTCAAAAGGAATAAAGTCATTAGTATTTCTAAAATGTATATACATTTGTTATGGTGTTGTCCATATAAATAAATAAATAAATAAATAAGAGTTTGTGTTTATTATATTTCATTTAGTGGAATATTTTTTTTTAATCATTTAAGTATTGTGTACTGCATAGCACTGTTGTAAAAAAAGACTAAAATGTTAAAAAAAAACATTGACACTTTTAATATTAAGTTCAGGGGTCCTATATCATATATGTCTTTGGTTGAAATAAATTTAATTGTATTGATGTTCTTTTAGTACTATACCACAACTTCTTTGTATGGAAATTAATTTCTTGGTATTTGCTAAACTGGTGTTGATGTTGACTCCTATGCAATTAGCAATATCAAAGGTCCACAGTGTAAAGATCATTTTGCTTGTGACAATTACAATACTATTATTATTTTTATTTTATTATTTTTTAGTTATTTATAGAGCTCCAACAGAATCCACAGAGCTATACACATAGAAATAATATGCAAAGCTTTTAAAGTAGACATATCCCTGAAAAGTAGAGTATTTAAGGAACACTTGAAACTGTTAAAACTAGTTGAGAATCTTGTGAAGCAAGGCAGAGAGTTACACAAAATAGGGTAAATTCTGGAGATGTTCTGAGCATCAGAATGTGAGGAGGTAACAAGAGAGGAGGAGAGAAAGAGGTTGTGAGCAGAGCAAAGGAGACGGAAGGAAAAGTATCTGGAGACAAGGGGGCCTATCTAGCAAGCTCCGAACGGAGCTTGAAGGCCCGTGTTTCTGGCGAGTAATCAGACTCGCCAGAAACACAAGTTTCTCTGATGCTCTGATGAGGCAGACAGGAATCGCCGGAAATCAACCTGATCGAGTATGATCGGGTTGATTGACACACCCCTGCTGGCGGCCGATTGGCCACGAGTCTGCAGGGGGCGACGTTGAACCAGCAGCTCTTGTGAGCTGCTGGTGCAATGCAGAATATAGAGAGCGTATTGCTCTCTGCATTCATCGATGTCTGTCGGACCTGATCCGCAGTGTCGGATCAGGTCCGACAGAAATATGATAAATAGGCCCCAAGCTCTGAAATATATGGTTGAGCAGTATTACTGAGGGCCTTCAATGTCAGTGTTAGGATTTTGTGTTTTATTCTGGAGGCTTACCTCCAGAATACTAAAGGCTCTGCCTCTTCATACTAGGTGCCGCCATCTTGAAGTATTTTCACAGTCTATGGCAGAAGTAGTGTACATTTACATATCAATGAGGTTGTCAACATTTTGACAACTGTATAATGTGCTTTAGGTTAGGGTGCATGATATAAAGCAGGAGCTGTACATTTTGCAGCTGCTACATTGCTTTATATTATTTTTGAGTGTTTTATTTCAAAATATTTTGTGTAACTGTAAAAACTGTGTAAAAATGCAAAAATGTATCATACACACACAACTCCAAGCAATTTATACTGCTGTAACAAAGTGACAAATATTACTGATCTGCGAGTGTGCACAAGGCTGTAAGAACAGTTGAGCTCCAAGATGTCAGCGTCCAGCAAGAAGAAGCTGAGTTTCCATATCTGGCACTTTTAAGCTATTAAAACTGTTATGAAAACAGCTTCAGGAACAGGATTGAATGCAATAACATAGTAAGTATTTACTTTTATTTTGTAGTTGTGCACAGCAGTTTAATGTCCCTTTAAATTCTTGAAAAAAGGGACACAATAATTAACAAAAGTATATTTATAACTACAGTTAATACTCATATTATATTACAATTTCATACGGCTAGATTTAGAGTTTTGTCGGTAACGACCCGCGTAGCTAACGTTGGCTTTTTTTCCCAGAAGGGCTGCGTTAGGCTCCAAAAAGGGAGCGTATAGGCATATTTACCACCACTGAAACTCTCAATACCAGTGGTGCTTACGGACGCGGCCAGCTTCAAAAACGTGCTCGTGCACGATACCCCCATAGGAAACAATGGGGCAGTTTGAGCTGAAAAAAACCTAACACCTGCAAAAAAGCAGCGTTCAGCTCCTAACACAGCCCCATTGTTTCCTATGGGGAAACAGTTTCTAAGTCTGCACCTAACACCCTAATCAGATTGAGCTCGCATTCTATTGGCTGTTCCGATCAGCCAATAGAATGCGAGCTCAATCTGATTGGCTGATTGGATCAGCCAATCGGATTGAACTTGAATCTGATTGGCTGATTCCATCAGCCAATCAGAATTTTCCTACCTTAATTCCAATTGGCTGATAGAATCCTATCAGCCAATCGGAATTTGAGGGACGCCATCTTGGATGACGTCCCTTAAAGGAACCTTCATTCTGTGTTAGGACGTCGGAAGAAGAGGATGGATCCGCGCCGGAGGTCTTGAAGATGGAGCCGCTCGTCGTCGGATGGAAGAAGATAGAAGATGCCGCTTGGATGAAGATGTCTACCGGTCCGGAACTCCTCTTCTGCCCGGAGAGGATGAAGACTTCAGCCCCGATGATGGACCTCTTCAGCCGCCGCTTGGATCAAGACTTCAGCCGGAGGATGGACGTCTTCAGCCCCCGCTTGGGCTTGGATGAAGACTTCGGAGCCTGGACCGATCGGTGATACCCGGCGTGGTGAAGATAAGGTAGGATGATCTTTAGGGGCTTAGTGTTAGGTTTATTTAAGGGGGGTTTGGGTTAGATTAGGGGTATGTGGGTGGTGGGTTGTAATGTTGGGGGGGGGATATTGTATGTTTTTTTTACTGGCAAAAGAGCTGAATTATTTGGGGCATGCCCCGCAAAAGGCCCTTTTAAGGGTTGGTAAGGTAAAAGAGCTTTTCTATTTGTATTTTAGAATAGGGTAGGGCATTTTTTTTATTTTGGGGGGCTTTGTTATTTTATTAGGGGGCTTAGAGTAGGTGTAATTAGCTTAAAATTGTTGTAATATTTTTATAATGTTTTAAATATTTTTTTTATTTTTTGCAACTTAGTTCTTTTTTTATTTTTTGTACTTTAGTTACTTTATGTAATTGTATTTATTTGTAGGTTTAGTATTTAATTAATTTATTGATAGTGTAGTGTTAGGTTTAATTGTAGATAATTGTAGGTATTTTATTTAATTAATGTATTGATAGTGTAGTGTTAGGTTTAATTGTAACTTAGGATAGGATTTATTTTACAGGTAATTTTGTAATTATTTTAACTAGGTAACTA
This sequence comes from Bombina bombina, assembly GCF_027579735.1. Lineage (NCBI taxonomy): Eukaryota > Metazoa > Chordata > Amphibia > Anura > Bombinatoridae > Bombina > Bombina bombina. The sequence continues at coordinate 1,263,631,741 of NC_069500.1, read as the reverse complement.
TTAAATAGTTATTAACTATTTAATAGCTATTGTACATGGTTAAAATAAATACAAAGTTGCCTGTAAAATAAATATTAATCCTAAAATAGCTACAATATAATTATAATTTATATTGTAGCTATATTAGGATTTATTTTACAGGTAAGTATTTAGCTTTAAATAGGAATAATTTATTTAATAAGAGTTCATTTATTTCGTTAGATTTAAATTATATTTAACTTAGGGGGGTGTTAGTGTTAGGGTTAGACTTAGCTTTAGGGGTTAATACATTTATTATAGTGTTGGCGAGGTCCGATCTGCAGATTAGGGGTTAATACTTGAAGTTAGGTGTCGGTGATGTTAGGGAGGGCAGATTAGGGGTTAATTGTTAGGATAAATGATTAATACTACAGTAACAGCTTTCTGCCAATGTAGGACCACTCAGTCTCACACCTTACCTCGGATTCCCACAGATTGAACTTAAGGGAACCCTGATATGCTGATTGATCTGAGGGTCACTACAGCAGGGTAGCTGAGTGAAAACGGAACCTTCACGCAACAGAATCTGCAAGCAGCAGATAAAAGAGATATAAACAGAGATGGCAACTCACATGTGGTGAAAGAGTTAATTACTGCAGGAGCCTTGATTCAGGCACACAAACAGACTAACTTTAAATATATACAAAGAGCTTGTCAAACACACCAGCAGTCACACAGCAGATTAGTTATGAATAGCAAGCTGAGAATATAATATAATCCACTTAGAGAATGTATACTCTTTACATCCAAACGTGTCCAATATAACTATGAGCAGAAAGTAAAGTTGCTGTGTTGTTCTTATAAAGCAGGTGTAAATGATATAATACAGACAGTCATTTGTAAGCAGGCTTGAAAGTGAATTTGAAAACTTATTAGTGAATGTTTAGGAAGTCCGTTATGAACAAAATTGTAGCTATATATCTCCTAGTCAGAGATAGTAGTATTTGAAATAGTTATCTGGGAAAAGTAGTTTAAGTCACTAGTAAAACAATGCAACAAGAAAGCAATTATAATTCCCCAGCATGTGTGAGCGTTATTCACAGAGTTTGTATGGCAAGCTTGCAATTAGCAATGAAGTTGTAGCAGTACAGGCAGTTCATATTATGCAAAATATACAGACCAGTGTTATGAGAGGTGGTTTTGAGCACAATAATACTGTTACCAGACAGCAAACAGTCCCATCGGTGAGAGAGAGAGAAAGCCAGAGACACAGCAGCGGCGGGAGAATGTCGGGCGTGACGTCACACGCTGCAGAGAGCAAACTTCAGTACAGCTGACACAGAAAGATTTCTGACTGATGTAAACGCTGAAAGGTTCTTAACCACGTCAAAGCTTTAAGCAGGTAGATCCAAACAAATAGAATCTCAAGATGAATTTATAGAGTAATGCAAGTAAATACAATGGTTGCATAAACGGCTAGGTCTCTTCAGAAGCAGCTTATCACTGAGCAACAAATTACCAAGCAATGAGTTCTGTTGGGAGGAGCCTTAAATAGGGCTAGTGAGTACACTTTCTTAAAGGTACAGTATGACACAAGATGAAACCCTGACAGGATACCCCCCAAAGGAGCCGCTCCGCGGATCATGGACCCGGACGGTCCGGATTTCTTCGATGAAACAAAGAGACAAGACGAGGAGCTGTCATGAACTCCTCAGTTCCACCTTAACTTATGTAACTACATCTCACATACCACCTTAAGAATCAATTATCTGGCTCTCTTTTCCTTTAAAAGCTTTCCATTTCCCATACACCTTTGCTGGTTTATTGAAGGTTGATACCCACTCACTCTCCAGCCTTTCTTGTTACTTGTCTAAAACAGAGTATCACTTGTTCTGTGATTAGCTCTGTCTCCTTCAACTGAAGCTACTTCTCATCAAAAGCAGAAGTCACCTGTTGCAACTGCAGCACGCACGCCGCTCTAACAACTTCCAGCTTAACAAGCACAGGCCGCAATCTGCAGAGAGGATCAGAGAGGCTGCACGCACACAGCTGCTAGAGCCAGGTTCCGTATACAAGTGTTAGCATTGCCGTTAAGACTGTGAACTTATCTTTACCGTATGGTGTAATGTTTAACAGCGCAGCAAGCTGATACAGTATTCTTAACACTGTTTACAAATCTTTACTGCAAGGTGTATTATTTAAAGGCCCAGCAAGCTGAAACAGTAAACTTAACACTGTGAACTTATCTTTACCACAAGGTGTATTATTTAAAGGGCCAGCAAGCTGAAACATTATACTCCACACTGTGAACTTATCTTTACTGCAAGGTGTATTATTTAAAGGCACAGTATTACCTTAAAGGGGACCTCACTTATCTGTCACAAACCTATATAAACTGCTACTTATTATCTAAAAGTTTACATAGTACAAACTTATCTCTGGACCCAGATATAATTCACCTGATCTTACTACTTATAATTTTGAGGTGAATATTCTGGGCTACATTAATCCAGGTGATTAAGACTCTGTCTCCTCACTAGCAGACAGACTTAATCACATGATACATACAAACTATTTACCAGAGAATACTCATAATTAGACTAAATAAACAGCAATCGAATTGCTGATCATTACAGGAGCAGAGACAAGTGTGGAGGGTTCCCAAGAGTCCTCCTCAGGACCAAAACCTTTCCAACTGACAAGATATTGGAGTTGACTACGATGGTAACGAGAATCCAATATAGATTCAATCTCATACTCCAAGCCATCAGTAACCAAAGGATTCACTGTGTCATTCTTAGTAGTGCCTCTCATTGTACCATATGGTTTTAAACTATTTACCAGAGAATACTCATAATTAGACTAAAGAAACAGCAATCAAATTGCTGATCATTACAGGAGCAGAGACATGTGTGGAGGGTTCCCAAGAGTCCTCCTCAGGACCAAAACCTTTCCAACTGACAAGATATTGGAGTTGACTACGATGGTAACGAGAATCCAATATAGATTCAATCTCATACTCCAAGCCATCAGTAACCAAAGGATTCACTGTGTCATTCTGAGTAGTGCCTCTCATTGTACCATATGATTTTAAAAGTGAAACGTGGAACGTGGGATGTATCTTTAGAGAGTCCGGTAGCTGCAGTGTTACAGCATTAACATTGATAACCTTTTGTATCACATAAGGTCCTAAATATAAAGAAGCCAGCTTTTTGGAAGGAACTTGTAACCTGAGGTGTTTAGTGCTTAACCAGACTTTATCACCAACCTTGTAGTCTGGGGGCTTTGTTCTACATAAATCATAGTGGTGTTTCTGAACAGCCTGAGCTTCTTGTAAGACTTGTTTCAAAGTTGTGAAATTGGTAGTAATGGAGTTAACAAGGTCATTAACAATTGGCATATCGGAGTTGTTGATCTGATTTGTATTATATGAGGGATGAAATCCATAATTGATATAAAATGGTGTCATTTTAGTTGACGAATTCAAAGCATTATTATGGGCAAATTCGGCAGTAGCAAGTAAAGAATGCCAATTATCTTGCTGTTGAGTGCAGTAACAACGAAGATATTGCTCCAGTGTTTGATTCGTTCTCTCTGTTTGACCATTCGTCTGTGGATGATAGGCGGTACTCAATCGTTTAGAAATGTTAAGAGAAGAGCATAGTTGATTCCAAAACCTTGAGGTGAACTGCGTACCTCTATCCGTGGTAATTGACTCAGATAAACCATGTAATTTCACAATCTGATTCAGAAAAAGCGTAGCAGTTTCCGATGCTGTTGGTAATCCTCTATGTGGTAGGAAATGTGCCATTTTAGAGAATAAGTCCACTACTACTAATATGGTATTGTAGTTAGCAGATGACGGTAAGTCAACAATAAAATCCATAGCAATTGCTGCCCAAGGTCTATCTGGTACTGGCAAAGAGAGAAGGTATCCATACGGGCTCTTGTGCTGATGTTTCTTGGTAGTACAGATAACACAAGATTCAATATACTGCTGAATGGTATCATGCATCTTAGGCCACCAATAATTCCTTTTGAGCAAATGAGCAGTTCTATGAACCCCAGGATGACCTGCCAACAAAGAGTCATGGGCGGAGGCAAGTACCTCATTCCTTAAAGAAGATGGTATATAGAGAAGAGTGCCATGATAGTATAAATCGTCTGAATGCTTTAGTACAGGTAAATGATCCAAAGTAGAATCAAGCCTTAGATGTTCTTGTAGAGTATTTTTAAACTCAGTTGTTAGGCAAATAATTCTATCCGAGGGTATGATGGATGAAGGAGAATCTATATCAATTGGACGGGGGTCTTTTCTGGAAAGAGCATCAGCTTTCATATTTTTTGAACCTGGTCTGTAAGTAATAACATAATCAAAGCGAGAGAAAAACAAACTCCATCGGACCTGACGTGCAGTAAGAGTCTTATTTGATTTCAAATATTCTAAATTGCGGTGATCTGTATAGATAGTAATTGGGTATGTTGCACCCTCTAGGAGGTGTCGCCAAAACTCCAAAGATGCTTTAATGGCAAGAAGTTCCTTGTCACCGATTCCATAATTAATCTCTGCTGAACTCATGGTTCTGGAGTAGTAGGAGACAGGATGCAAAGGTTCTTTATCAGTGTGTCTCTGAGAGAGAACAGCCCCTACAGCAAACTCAGATGCATCTACTTCGAGCGTAAAATGACAAGTGGGATCTGGGAATTGTAATATAGGGGCTGATAAGAATTTACTTTTTAGAGTATTGAAAGAATGATCAGCAGCTGGATTCCAAGAAAACTTAACCTGTTTACGTGTTAACGTAGTTAGGGGTCTGACAATAAGAGAGAAATCTTTAATGAATTTTCTATAAAAATTTGCAAAGCCAAGGAATCTTTGGACATCTTTTTTGTTACATGGAATGGGCCAGTTTGTGATGTCGTCCACCTTACTTGATTCCATTGAAATTCCAGCTGGTGAGATGCAATACCCAAGGAATGATATGGTATTTGTGTTAAAAATACATTTTTCAAGTTTTACATAGAGATGATGTGCCCTTAAACGTGTTAACACTTGTTTGACATGTACAATATGAGCCTCCAAAGTGTTCGAGTAAACCAAAATGTCATCCAAGTATACAACTATACAGACATCCAATAAGTCATGGAAAACATCATTTATAAAACATTGGAATGTCGCTGGGGCATTGCACAAACCAAAGGGCATTACAGTGTATTCATATAATCCGTATCTTGTACGGAAAGCAGTTAGCCATTCATCCCCTGCCCTCATCCTGATCAAATTATAGGCACCTCTGAGGTCAAGTTTGGTAAAGACTGTGGCGCCTTGTAAACGTTCAATAAGTTCAGGTATGAGTGGCAGGGGGTACCTGTTCTTTTTTGTGCATTTGTTTAACTGCCTATAGTCGATAATAGGCCTGAGACTGCCATCTTTATTTTTTACAAAGAACATAGCTGCAGCTGCAGAAGAGGTAGAAGGTCTAATAAAGCCTTTTTTTAAGTTTTCATCTAAATATTGTTTTAAATTATTTAACTCTGGCTGTGATAACGGATATATGTGACCGTAAGGTATGGAACTTCCAGGTATAAGATCAATAGGACAGTCGTAGTCTCTGTGTGGAGGCAAGGACTCAGCCTCCTTTTTGTCAAAAACATCAGCAAACTCACTATAACATTCTGGTAACTTATGTTCAACCAATTGACAAAGTGTGTGCACCCCAAAGCAGGATTGCTTACAGTGATCTGAATCGAAAACCACAGATGCAGTTGACCAAGTTATGGTGGGATTATGTTTTATTAACCAATTCAAGCCAAGGATTATAGGATAGACAGAAGATGGGAGGACATCAAACAAAATAAGCTCTGTATGTCCTGAAGGGGTAACCATTTTGAGAGGAATAGTATGATGAGTTATGGGACCAGAGCTAAAAAATGAGCCGTCCACCAGACAAATTGCTAGTGGAACATTCTTTTTTATTAGTGGTATATGATTTTTGACAACAAAAGTATTATCAACGAAATTATTATATTCTCAGCTTGCTATTCATAACTAATCTGCTGTGTGACTGCTGGTGTGTTTGACAAGCTCTTTGTATATATTTAAAGTTTGTCTGTTTGTGTGCCTGAATCAAGGCTCCTGCAGTAATTAACTCTTTCACCACATGTAAGTTGCCATCTCTGTTTATATCTCTTTTATCTGCTGCTTGCAGATTCTGTTGCGTGAAGGTTCCGTTTTCACTCAGCTACCCTGCTGTAGTGACCCTCAGATCAATGAGCATATCAGGGTTCCCTTAAGTTCAATCTGTGGGAATCCGAGGTAAGGTGTGAGACTGAGTGGTCCTACATTGGCAGAAAGCTGTTACTGTAGTATTAATCATTTATCCTAACATATTACCAAGCCTATGTTAGGATAAATGATTAATACTACAGTAACAGCTTTCTGCCAATGTAGGACCACTCAGTCTCACACCTTACCTCGGATTCCCACAGATTGAACTTAAGGGAACCCTGATATGCTCATTGATCTGAGGGTCACTACAGCAGGGTAGCTGAGTGAAAACGGAACCTTCACGCAACAGAATCTGCAAGCAGCAGATAAAAGAGATATAAACAGAGATGGCAACTCACATGTGGTGAAAGAGTTAATTACTGCAGGAGCCTTGATTCAGGCACACAAACAGACAAACTTTAAATATATACAAAGAGCTTGTCAAACACACCAGCAGTCACACAGCAGATCAGTTATGAATAGCAAGCTGAGAATATAATATAATCCACTTAGAGAATGTATACTCTTTACATCCAAACTTGTCCAATATAACTATGAGCAGAAAGTAAAGTTGCTGTGTTGTTCTTATAAAGCAGGTGTAAATGATATAATACAGACAGTCATTTGTAAGCAGGCTTGAAAGTGAATTTGAAAACTTATTAGTGAATGTTTAGGAAGTCCGTTATGAACAAAATTGTAGCTATATATCTCCTAGTCAGAGATAGTAGTATTTGAAATAGTTATCTGGGAAAAGTAGTTTAAGTCACAAGTAAAACAATGCAACAAGAAAGCAATTATAATTCCCCAGCATGTGTGAGCGTTATTCACAGAGTTTATATGGCAAGCTTGCAATTAGCAATGAAGTTGTAGCAGTACAGGCAGTTCATATTATGCAAAATATACAGACCAGTGTTATGAGAGGTGGGTTTTGTCATTAGAGTTCTAACGCTCACTTCAGCCACGACTCTAAATACCAGCGTTAGAAAGATCCCATTGAAAAGATAGGATATGGCGTAGGGGGATCTGCGGTATGGAAAAGTCGCAGCTGGAAAGTGAGCGTTAGACCCTTTCCTGACTGACTCTAAATACCAGCGGTGGCCCAAAACCAGCGTTAGGAGTCCCTAACGCTGGTTTTGACGGCTAACGCCAAACTCTAAATCTAGCCGATAATGTTTAATATCAATTTAAAAAGAAAAATGGGGTTTATTTAGCAGCGCTAAAAAAAGCTAGGAAATGATGATACCAATCTAATTTATGTTTTATACAATCTAGTTTATTTAAAAATTCTTATAACACATAAAAACAACAGCAAATGCTTTTCCTAATTAATAAAGGGACGTCTCCCTTATACAACACTTATAAAAACAGACTAGAACCATATAATCCTAGAATTCCAGGTATAAAGGAATTAATTCTATAGATAACATATGGCAAGCAACAAATTTCTAAGATAAATGGTGAATTGAATATTTAAAAGGCACAAATTTATCAATCCTAACAGCTTTACAGTTCTTCAGTAACAAATACAGTTTTAAAGTTACACAGTTACTTTCCTTGGACATATAATTGGCTCAGGTGTGCTGGATAGTTAAAAAGGCAACAAACAGCCGTTATTCTGATTTAGGTGCCAAAGCAATCGTGGTTAATGAAAATGGTTAATTTAACAGATGAATACATTGATGTCTTTAAAGTTCAGTTTGCGTGTTTTAAAAAACGTAGTGCAAATTAGTGTAGAGGTACCTTAATCTGTCCTGGTTGCAACCGCTGATATTTTTCACTGTGAGGGATTCACAGACTGTTTGTTCCTGGTGCTTCTGATAAGTCACCTGACCTTCTCTTTGATTCAGAGGTCAGGGGTGATGATCCGTTCTGGTGATGTAGTTATCCTTTTTTTTGTTTTCCTTTCTTCTTATAGCCCAAATATTGTTTTCATCTGGGTTCCCTCAGACTTCTTAAGGTTTGAAGAAATCTTTGGTCAGTGTTTAGCAGTAACACCGTATTCCCTGAAGTTACCAAAGGTAGATTTTAACTTGCAGGGTCAGGAGAAAAGTTTAAAGTTGCAGGGTCACACAGCTTTGTGACAGTAGTAAATGAAGTTTAGTAGAGTGTAGCAGGTCCCATTCAACGCGTTTCACCCTTCTGGGCTTTATCAAGCTATCAAGATCATCACCCCTGACCTCTGAATCAAAGAGAAGGTCAGGTGACTTATCAGAAGCACCAGGAACAAACAGTCTGTGAATCCCTCACAGTGAAGAATATCAGCGGTTGCAACCAGGACAGATTAAGGTACCTCTACACTAATTTGCACTACGTTTTTTAAAACACGCAAACTGAACTTTAAAGACATCAAGGTATTCATCTGTTAAATTAACCATTTCCATTAACCACGATTGCTTTGACACCTAAATCAGAATATTGGCTGTTTTTTGCCTTTTTAACTATCCAGCACACCTGAGCCAATCATATGTCCAAGGAAAGTAACTGTGTAACTTTAAAACTGTATTTGTTACTGAAGAACTGTAAAGCTGTTAGGATTGATACATTTGTGCCTTTTAAATATTCAATTCACCATTTATCTAAGAAATTTGTTGCTTGCCATATGTTATCTATAGAATTAATTCCTTTATACCTGGAATTCTAGGATTATATGGTTCTAGTCTGTTTTTATAAGTGTTGTATAAGGGAGACGTCCCTTTATTAATTAGGAAAAGCATTTGCTGTTGTTTCTATGTGTTA